>NC_085140.1:441228143-441437909 GCF_024139115.2 Armigeres subalbatus
TTTTATCAATGCTTAAAATTATTCTCAAAAAAAAAACAGATCAATCCACCAGCGTTGGTGGTGCCTTTCTCGCGCATTAAAAAAAAAAGAAAAACACATAAGAGAGGTCGAAATAGCACTTTAGGGGGAAAGATTTTACTTTTTCCATCAATTCATATGCATTTGCGGTCATTTGAATGCGTTGCTGCATCTTTGAAAAAACAAAATTTCTTTTTTTAATTTGTTTCCAAGGGCTGACCCTTGGTAGAAAAACAATGTTTTTCAATAACTTTGGAACGCAATGACCGATCGGGCCAATTTTCAATAGGAAACAACTAGACCGCAATCCGCGTCGACTGCAACTTGTTGCGAGCAAATCGAATAATGCTAAGTACCACAAAGTGTGTCTCAGATTTTTGTACACACACACACACACACACATACATACACACATACAGACATCACCTCAATTTGTCGAGCTGAGTCGACACTGAGGAGACACTATGGGTCTCCGAGCCTTCTATCAAAAGTTCGGTTTCGGAGTGATCCTATAGCCTTTACGTATACTTTGTATACGAGAAAGGCAAAAAGGTGACAATTTTATTCATTTCCTATTTGTTTGCAATCAGAAGCCGGTGTCGTTCCAATTGTAGTTAAGTAAACAAAAAATGACTCGTTCTAGTAAACAAACTAAGGTTACACCATAAATATTTTCGACATTGTTTGGTCTCATAATTCGCTCCAACATAATAACACAAAGCTGATACCGTAAGTGACGATTGATTAGAAAACCATCTACACGGCGAACGGATCATTTAGCAAATCAATCGGATTACGCCCAACTGCTTCTTGCGGCCAACATCTGCGCAAGTAAATCATCGAGTTAGTTGAGTCATAAAGAAAAGTGTCACTAATTATATCATAGCGTCGATGCACGGCGCGCAAAAACACTTTCATCTAATATGCATAATTCATATGGTGGAACTGCAGCAGAGCAGCTTGAAGCGTGCCACAAGCGAGAGAGTAAAACGAGAGCAAAAAAGTCACATAATTAAATACAATTACCCACTCGACTAGTTCGGGCTGGTAATTGTGCGCTTCCAGAGAGACTTAAATGCTGCCTTGCAATCTGGTGGCAGGCGACGAACTCGGAACCGTTTGAAGCCATTGAACGGCGAAACGGCCCGCGGATCACCGACCGGATGAACTTGAACTTGACTGAGCCTCCCGGTGCTAAGTTTGGCCATATGATCTTTACCGACTTTACAATACGGAATTAGAAAACCGAAACGATCCTCCTGAATGCGTTGGATGGCGCCGATGATGGGCCGTGAAGAATCGATTTTACGCACAGACGAAAAACGGACAAAAAAGGATATGAAGCTATAATAAAAGTTACGAAAAGGAAGAAGGCAATTTACGCAGGTGCTTTTCAGCCATGCCATGCAGCAACTACTGGGAACTGAGAATCTTCTAAAAAGCCATTAAAGTGATCCATTTTTGATTTAGGGCAGGGAAACGGAATCGCATTGATCAAAAGCTCAAACAAAAAATGGAACAATCTAGTGATTGTGTGTTGTCGTTTCAATTCGACTAGATAGCGTTTGTGGGCTTGTTTGTAGGCAGTGATTTACGAGGTTGTATTCAGAGCAGAAACAACGAAAATGTTCAACTAGTGGGTCCATCGTCTTCAGGGCGTGTGAATTTTTTGCTCACACAGTAAGAAACACTGAAGACTGCTTTACCGTTGAGGTCGAAATACATATCAAGTGGTGGAATTCAATGGCATAGAATTGATACTGTTTATAACAAAGTGTAGTTTATGTTGATAATAAAACAAAAGACGAATCTTACGATCATCATAGATGCAGGAAAGATTAGGTACTGATATGAATACGAAACAAATCTAAATTAATTTAAAACACATTTCGAATTGCTATGAAAATTTTGATGCATGATTAAGAATCGTATTTACTATGAATGCTCAATATGTACACATGACTATCAAAAACTCCAACCGGGTACTCGCGAAGCTTGTTTTTGTTACCCTCAAATTATAGAAGCCATGTGTTCCTCTCAACTTCTTACAAAGAAACAATCCTCCGGTGATAATAAATTCCTATCCGATCGTTTAGTGATCATGAAAAGACAGGCACAACAGTACAAATCTTCGGGTCCTACCGAGTACAATCTACCAGCCGTCACCGATCAAACATTCAGACTAGGCACGACAGGGCATCTACTATACAAAGGCACATACGCTATCAGGTTCCAAGTCTGCAGTGCTCAAACTCGTCGTAGGTCCCCGGTGCTCAAGAAGGTTAATCAACATTCCACACAATGTCACACACGCGTCAACCGATTGTAATAGGCCGCTGTTGTTGTACATCTGAGTCTGAAGGGGGGGGGGGGACGCTTGGATACGCGATTAACTCCGGTAGCAAATCAACAGCCGAACGTCTCGATCACACTGCCAGAGGCGATATTTTACCACACATGTGCGTCAAATTGAAGTTCGATAGTATGAAGGGGAGAACAAAAAATGCTGACTGACAGAAACTGTACGAAACTTGTTGATCACCCGCGACGATCTTTATTGTGCGTCAACGCGATCGCCGATCGTCGCGTGGTCGTCAGCGTTCCGAAATGATATGTGTTGTGTTCCCTGCAACCTCCCTCCCATTGAGATAAGGGGGGTCCGCAACTGATACGTCGTTTCGGTACAAGTAGACAACATTTGATTGCAAGGTAGTTTCTTTTTTTCATGGACTGACTTTGACTGCAGTAGATATGCATGAAACTCGATTCGAGCGTGACCCGTACGATTGATTTTTAATTGCTTTCTGATTAGAGTGCCAGCAGTGTGCCAGTGGGAAGGTGTTCATTAGGTGACTCCATACGAGGATTATGCGGTAACAAAAAACATGCATGATCACTTCTGCATCCAAAGTTGATAAAAGAGATCCATCCGAAGGGTCTATTGTGACAGGCTGGTACGATGTGCTACAATGAAGCACACCATACTGAAGGTGGCTGGGTTCGAATTCCGTTCTGGTGAACGTACTTTTCCGAAGTCTTGTTGACATTTATGATAAGTGTATAAAAAACTAAATTGGATTAGCTGCTAGATATTATCTTGGTGTAAAAATAGTATATGTTCCGACTTTTGAGAAAATATGTGAATCATAGGTGGCAGCCCCACCAGCGAGATGTAGGTAACGCGACCCCGGTAAGGTAGCTCATTGAAGCCTCTCAAATACCACGAAAAATGAAGATAAGTAATCGAAAAAGAGATTTTTAGCAACCGACCCGGCAACGAAATAAGGACTATGATTGGAAACTCGGTACCTGGAACGAACCCAGGACCCTGAATGAACCTGGACAAATGAGCCTTCTGGCTCGTGAACTGCAGAAGGTTGGAGTGAACGTGGCCGGTATTCAAGAAGTTCGATGGCCTAGATCCGGAGAACGCAAATTCCGAGCCGTGGACCCCACGGCCAACACTGCATTCAAGTATAACATCTATTGCAGCGGCGGCGGAGAAGCAGAGCATGGAGTTGGTTTCGTAGTGATGAAGCGAGTGATGCGGTGGAAACCCATTAGCAAACGAATCTGTGTGTTGAGGCTATGGGGCAAATTCTTCAATTACAGCCCAATCAACGTTTACGCACCGACAAACGATAAATCCGACGACGTGAAGGACACGTTTTATGAATGTCTTGATAAAGCCTATGGAGAGTACCCAAAGCATGACGTGAAAATTGTTATCGGAGACGCTAACGCTCAGGTCGGTAGAGAGGACTTCACTCCGCTACCAATGACAACGGCCTTACATCCCCACACTGGGACAGAGCCGCCTCGCAGCTTATTGTTCATTAAGCCCTTCCACAGTTATTAACTGCGAGGTTTCTAAGCAAAGTTACCATTTTTGCATTCGTATATCATGAGGGTAACAAGATGATACTTTTATGCCCAGGGAAGTCGAGACAATTTCCAATCCGAAAATTGCCTAGACCGTCACCGGGAATCGAACCCAGCCACCCTCAGCATGGCCTTGCTTTGTAGCCTTGCTTTGTAGGAGGGCCTCAAAGACAACGGCCTACGGCTAGTAAATTTCGCATTTCGCAGAGGGATGACCATCAGTAGCACCTACTTTGCACGAAAGAACATCCGAAAGCACACCTGGAGACACCTAAATGGTGAAACTTGCAACCAGATAGACCATGTTCTGGCATATGGGCGCCATTTCTCGGATGTTATCGATGTGCGGACATTCAGAGGTTCGAACATTGACTCTGATCACTGCCTCGTTGTCAGTAAAATTCGATCGTGGTTGTCAACTGTATCGAACGAAAGATCACAGCGAACGATGCGTTACAATATCCAGTGATTGTCGGCGGAAGGAGTATCGGCTGAGTACCGCCAGAGAATCTGTGTCAAAAGGTCGAAGGTCAAAAGGTCGAAGGACAAAAGGTCGAATGGATAAAAGGTCGAAGGGTCAAATGGTCGAATATGTGTCAAAGCGTCGAAGGTCAAAAGGTCAAAAGAACAAAAAGACAAGAAATGAGATGGGAGTTGTGAATAGTGACAAGTGAGATGCAAGATGGAAGTAGTGAGCATAGATAAATGAGAAGTGAAAAGTGAAAAGTGAGAAGTGGAAAGGAAGAAATAAGAAGTAAAAAGTGACAAGTAAGAAATGTGATGTGAGAAGTTAGGAACGGAAAAGTATGAAGTGAGATGTAAATAAGAAGTGGAAAGGAAGAAAGAAGAAAGAAGGAAACATATATAGTAAGAAAGAGAAAGGAAGAAAGAAAAAAAAACAGAAGAGGAAAAAAGAATAAAGAAAGAAAGAAGAAGGAAGAAGGAAAAAAGAGGGAAGAAAGATAGAAGAAAGAAAATAGGAAAAAAGAAAAAGGGAGAAAGAAGGAAGGAAGAAGAAGGAGAGAAGACAAAATGAAGCAAAACAAAAGAAAGAAGGAGGAAGCAAGTAACAGGAAAAGAAATTTAATACAAAAAGTGTGACGAAAGGGGTTGGGGGTTCGAAAATCTCCAATTTTTGCGTGACGTAGTTTATGGATCTTCCCTAAGATGGAAGAAATGAGGAACAAAGAAGAGAGAAATAAGGAAAAAAGAAGAAATAAAGAAGATGGAAGAAATAAGAAACGAAGAAAAGAGAAGGAAGAAAAAGAAAGAAAGGAGGAAGAGAGAAGGATGAAAGAAGGAAAAAAGGTAGAAGGAAGAAAGCATGAAGAAAGAAGGGTGAAAGAAGATAGAAAGAAGAAACGAAGGAAGTAAGAAAAAAGAAAGTAGGAAGAAAAACAGGAAACAAGAAGAAAGAAAGACGGGAGAAAGAGAGAAGGAAGAAAGAAGGTAGAAAGGAGGAAAAAAGCAGAAAGAAAGTAGGAAAAAAGAAGGGATAAAGAAGGAAGAGAGAGAGAAAGAAGGAAGAAAGGACAAAGAAGAAAGAAAGTTGGAAGAAAGAAGAAAAAAAGAAAGAAAGAAGGTGGAAAGAAGGAAGGAATGAAAATAACGAAGAAAAAAAGTAGGAAAAAAGAGAAAAAATGGAAGGACGATAAAAAAAGGAAGAGAGAAGCAAAAAAGAAGGAATAAAGAAGGAAAGAAAGGAAGGAAGTAAAAAGAAAGAAGGAAGAAAAACAGGAAACAAAAAGAAAGAAAAAAAGGAGGGAGAGAGAAAGAAGAAAAAGAGAAGAAATAAGGGAGGAAGAAGGAAGAAGGAGGAAAAACGGAGAAAGAAAGAAGAAAGCAAGTAGGAAGAAAGAAGGAAAAAAGAAGGAAGAAATAAGGAAAAAATGTGGAAAGAAGGAAGAAAGAAGGAAAAAAGAAAGAAGTTCGGAATAAAGAAGATGAAATATGGAAAGAAGAAGGAAGAAAGAAATAAGAAAGAAGAAAGGAGGAAAAAGAATTGAAGGAAGGAAACATATGAAGTAAGAAGGAAAAAGGAAGAAGGAAGAGAATAGAAGGAAAAAGGAAGAAGAAATAAGAAAGAAGGAAGAAAAAAGAAAAACCTTTCGTCCTTCAACCTTTTGACGCAGATTTTTCATTTAGACCTTTTGTCCCTTCGACCTTTTGACCCTTCGACCTTTTGTCTTTTCGACTTTTTGACCTTCGACCTTTTGTCCTTCCGGGCCTCTTGAAAGAAGGCTACCGTCCCTCTTGAAAGGAGGCTTCCGGGCCTCTTGAAAGGAGGCTTCCGGGCCTCTTGAAAGGAGGCTTCCGGGTTTCTTGAAAGGAGGCTTCCGGGCCTCTTGAAAGGAGGCTTCGGGGCCTCTTGAACGGAGGCTTCGGGGCCTCTTGAAAGGAGGCTTTCGGGCCTCTTGAAAGGAGGCTTCCGGGCCTCTTGAAAGGAGGCTTCCGGGCCTCTTGAAAGGAGGCTTCCGGTCCTCTTGAAAAGAGGCTTCCGGGCCTCTTGAAAGGAGGCTTCCGGGCCTATTGTAAGGAGGCTTCCGGGCCTCTTGATAGAAGGCTTCCGGGCCTCTTGAAAGGAGGCTTCCGGGCCTCTTGAAAGGGGGTTCCTGGCCTCTTGAAAGGAGGCTTCCAGGCCTCTTGAAAGGATGCTTCCGGGCCTCTTGAAAGGAGGCTTCGGGCCTCTTGAAAGAGGCTTCCTGGGCCTCTTGAAAGGAGGCTGCTGGGCCTCTTGAAAGGAGGCTTCCGGGCCTCTTGATAGGAGGCCTGGTTTCTTGAAAGGAGGCTCTGGGGCCTCTTGAAAGGAGGCTTCCAGTCCTCTTGAAAATAGGCTTGGGCCTATTGAAAGGAGGCTTCCAGGCCTCTTGAAAGGAGGCTTCTGGCCTCTTGAAAGGAGGCTTCAGGGCCTCTTGAAAGGAGGCTTCCAGGGCCTCTTGAAAGGAGGCTTGCAGGGCCTATTGAAAGGAGGCTTCCGGGCCTCTTGAAAGGATGCCTGGGCCTCTTGAAAGGATGCTTCCGGGCCTCTTGAAAGGAGGCTTCCGGGCCTCTTGAAAGGAGGCTTCCGGGCCTCTTGAAAGGAGGCTTCCGGGCCTCTTGAAAGGAGGCTTCCGGGCCTCTTGAAAGGAGGCTGCTGGGCCTCTTGAAAGGAGGCTTCCGGGCCTCTTGATAGGAGGCTTCCGGGTTTCTTGAAAGGAGGCTTCCGGGCCTCTTGAAAGGAGGCTTCCGGTCCTCTTGAAAATAGGCTTCCGGGCCTCTTGAAAGGAGGCTTCCGGGCCTATTGAAAGGAGGCTTCCGGGCCTCTTGAAAGGAGGCTTCCGGGCCTCTTGAAAGGAGGCTTCCGGGCCTCTTGAAAGGAGGCTTGGCCCTCTTGAAAGGAGGCCTGGCCTCTTGAAAGGAGGCCTGGGCCTCTTGAAAGGAGGCCTGGCTTCTTGAAAAGAGGCTTCCGGGCCTCTTGAAAGGAGGCTCTGGGCCTCTTGAAAGGAGGCTTCTGCCTCTTGAAAGGAGGCTTCTGGGCCTCTTGAAAGGAGGCTTCTGGGCCTCTTGAAAGGAGGCCTGGCCTCTTGAAAGGAGGCTTCCGGGCCTCTTGAAAGGAGGCTCTGGGCCTCTTGAAAGGAGGCTTCCGGGCCTCTTGAAAGGAGGCCTGGCCTCTTGAAAGGAGGCTTCCGGGCCTCTTGAAAGGAGGCTTCCAGGCCTCTTGAAAGGAGGCTTCCAGGCCTCTTGAAAGGAGGCTTCCAGGCCTCTTGAAAGTAGGCTTCCAGGCCAAGGAGGCTTCCGGGCCTCTTGAAAGGAGGCTTCCAGGCCTCTTGAAAGGAGGCTTCCAGGCCTCTTGAAAGGAGGCTTCCAGGCCTCTTGAAAGTAGGCTTCCAGGCCTCTTGAAAGGAGGCTTCCGGGCCTCTTGAAAGAAGGCTTCCGGGCCTCTTGAAAGGAGGCTTCCGGGCCTCTTGAAAGGAGGCTTCCGGGTCTCTTGAAAGGAGGCTTCCGGGCCTCTTGAAAAGAGGCTTCCGGACCTCTTGAAAGGAGGCTCTCGGACCTCTTGAAAGGAGGGTTCCTGGCCTCTTGAAACGAGGCTTCCTTGCTTCTTGAAAGGAGGCTTCTGGGCCTCTTGAAAGGAGGCTTCCGGGCCTCTTGAAAGGAGGCTTCCGGGCCTCTTGAAAGGAGGCTTCCTAGCCTCTTGAAAGGAGGCTTCCTAGCCTCTTGAAAGGAAGCTTCCGGGACTCTTGAAAGGAGGCTGCCGGGCTTCTTGAAAGGAGGCTGTCGGACCTCTTGAAAGGAGGCTTCCGGGCCTCTTGAAAGGAGGCTTCCGGGCTCTTGAAAGGAGGCTTCCGGGCTCTTGAAAGGAGGCTTCCGGGCCTCTTGAAAGGAGGCTTCCGGGCCTCTTGAAAGGAGGCTTCCGGGCCTCTTGAAGGGAGGCCTGGGCCTCTTGAAAGGAGGCTCTGGCCTCTTGAAAGGAGGCTTCCTGGCCTCTTGAAAGGAGGCCTGGCCTCTTGAAAGGAGGCTTCCTGGCTCTTGAAAGGAGGCTTGGCCTCTTGAAAGGAGGCCTGGCCTCTTGAAAGGAGGCCCTGGCCTCTTGAAAGGATGCTTCGGGCCTCTTGAAAGGAGGCTTCCTGGCCTCTTGAAAGGAGGCCTGGGGCCTCTTGAAAGGAGGCTTCCGGGCCTCTTGAAAGGAGGCTTCTGGGCCTCTTGAAAGGAGGCTTCCGGGCCTCTTGAAAGGAGGCTTCCTGGCCTCTTGAAAGGAGGGCTCTGGCCTCTTGAAAGGAGGCTCTGGGCCTCTTGAAAGGAGGCTTCCGGGCCCATTGAAAGGAGGCTTCGGGCCTCTTGAAAGGAGGCTCTGGCCTCTTGAAAGGAGGCTTCCAGGCCTCTTGAAAGGAGGCTTCCAGGCCTCTTGAAAGTAGGCTTCCCAGGCCTCTTGAAAGTAGGCTTCCAGGCCTCTTGAAAGTAGGCTTCCAGGCCTCTTGAAAGCAGGCTTCCGGGCCATTGAAAAGAGGCTTCCTGGCCTCTTGATAGGAGGCTTCCTGGCCTCTTGAAAGGAGGCCTGGGCCCTCTGAAAGGAGGATTCAGGCCTCTTGAAAGGAGGCTTCCGGGCCTCTTGAAAGAAGGCTTCTGGGCCTCTTGAAAGGAGGCTTCCGGGCCTCTTGAAAGGAGGCTTCCGGGCCTCTTGAAAGGAGGCTTCCGGGCCTCTTGAAAGGAGGCTTCCGGGCCTCTTGAAAGGAGGCTTCCGGGCCTCTTGAAAGGAGGCTTCCGGGCCTCTTGAAAAGAGGCTTCCGGACATCTTGAAAGGAGGCTTCCGGACCTCTTGAAAGGAGGGTTCCTGGCCTCTTGAAACGAGGCTTCCTTGCTTCTTGAAAGGAGGCTTCCGGGACTCTTGAAAGGAGGCTGCCGGGCCTCTTGAAAGGAGGCTGTCGGGCCTCTTGAAAGGAGGCTTCCGGGCAGAGAAGATTTTTAAAATAATTACTGATCGCCATACATATATCAAAACTTTATCAATAAGTTTTGATTAAAATTGTAATAAATCCGCCATTATGCATTTTTGTCCCAGGAACCCCCTGGACCCGGCGAAGGTACCCCCAGGGGTACATGTACCCCAGGTTGAGAACCGCTGATCTATGGGATTCGATAAATGGAGCGGTAAGTACAACAGCACGAGAAGTGGTAGGCACTGCACAGAGGCGACCCAGGACGGGTTGGTTCGATGTGGAGTGTAAGAGAGTGATAGACGAGGCTTTATACGGCCATGAAACATGGACGTTGAGGGAGGCTGATCGGAGAGCTTTCGGAGTGTTTGAGCATAAGGTGCAGAAGACAATACTCGGTGGTAAACAGGAGAACGGTATCTGGCAGCGTCGCATGAATCATGAATTGTACCAGGTGTATAAAGGGCTGGATTAAGCTTATACAACACGGAAGACTACGGTGGGCTGGTCACATTGTTCGTATGTCGGAAGAACGTCAAACGAAGATAATATTTAGTAGAAAAGCCGGAAGAGGCCGCATGCTTCGTGAAATGG
Organism: Armigeres subalbatus; assembly: GCF_024139115.2. NCBI lineage: Eukaryota > Metazoa > Arthropoda > Insecta > Diptera > Culicidae > Armigeres > Armigeres subalbatus. The sequence goes on from NC_085140.1 coordinate 441,238,052, forward strand.
CTTTTTGCAGTTGAAGAGGACCTGAGGGCGCTCAACGTTCAGGGCGACTGGAAGCGATTGCAAAGTGGATTGATCCGTAAATAAAATTACGCATCCATATACCAAAACAATTGAAAAATATTTTAATCTTGTGATTAATTCGTGGTTCGAATCAGCAGAAAATAGAACTGACTAGATGACGCCGTCGCGGCAACGAAATCGCTTAGGTCTGGGGGAGTCTTTAGTTCAAAAAATATATCGGTTGTAACCACTTCCTTCGGTGGTATTGAACTCACGACCGACCCCAGTATGCTAGATAGGTGGTTTCCCTACTTAGCTCCGTCGTTCTCCGCAACTTATTTTTTTTGGGTCCGGCAAATTGGGAACCGCTGTAGCTCAGTAAATTTTATAACTGATCTTCGGAATAAAACGTCACTTTTGCTGTGATTTACGCAAAAATTATGTATTGCTAAAACTCGACTTGCACAGTCGTGTGCACATGTTGTGGGGAAAAGAAAAAAAAGCTGGATACGTCGATAAAAAAATGGAGTGTGTATCCCTTCTTACTTGATGGCTCCTTCAATATCGACTTCACTGTATTTCGATATACAAGAATGGAAAGAATATCAGAATTATTGATTTACGTTTTTGACAAATGATTTTTGAGCGCCTCTAAGACGGACAACCATCGCACATAAGTTACCAAACTCTATTGCGATCTCCCCCGCACCGGAGAAACCGACCAAGAACGGTCCAATTCTCCACTGATCCTTTTGCACCTCCATGTTCCAAAATTCCGAAATCGTGATTAATTTATCTGCTGAATTAATAATTTATTAGCAGTGCCCCGAGAGCGGAGTGTTCGGCTCGGTCCGGACCGGACACCACCGTCGACGGAGACCGGGGCTACTTCTCGCCCGCATCCAGACAAATGAGGCTAAAATTAATGTTCATCTCACATTTATCTCTCAATCTTTAGCTGCTGTCGCTGTTTTTGTTTTTGTTGGTCCTGTCGCCTCCTCTCGGAGGGTTCTCGAGGAGGTCCACCGCCACAATGCTGCCACTAACCAGTAGCGCATGTTTTCCACCGTTGTTGATTTGAAAGTCTAATAAGGTGCTGCCGTTTTCTGCTCCCGGGTGAAACCAAAGACGCTTTCTTCTTCGTTTTGCGGCCTGTCGGTCGGGGTGATCATTGAGAATAGATTCGATTTTAATTAATTTGAAAACGACTTCTTCTAATCCGAGAGAGTTTGTCCGAAGACGCGAAGTCGCGTGAAAACATCGAGAATTACTCAGTCGTCGACGACAACAACGGTTACCGTATGGGTAGACGAGGGAAGGTCGTGATCGGAAGTCTAAAACTGGACCTGGATTTATGCAAATTAGACGGGGGTTCGCTGCTTATCTAAATCTCGACGCTCGCTCCCCGGGTCGAACAATCCAGTTTGCGCGAGGATCGAGGATCTTAATGGGTGCTCTCGGGCAGTTGCTACCGTTTTGTGTGCTGCACGAGCTTTGATTGGAAATTTCTCCCAAGATCTTTGCGAGGAATTGTCTGCGCTCGAGCGCAATTAAAGCGATGTAAAGACGTATTCCCTCGTGGACGAACCGCAGCCGTTTGGCTCCCTGGAGGAAAGCATAGCGGTAGCGAAGGGTAACATGTCCAAATGCCCGGTGATGTCTTTATTAGCGATTGAGTTGTTCGAGATGGGTTGGATGGCGGTACAGTTACACAACGGAACTGGTGCCGTGATTTTAGTTAGGGAATTCTGTTGCCATGCTTTGGGTGGAGGCGGGACAGAAGCAGCGGCAGACCACAAAGCATTCGAGTAGGGGACACTTTGTGACAAGCTGTTATTGAAAGAATATTCAGTCTGGATCGATCCGGAAATATGAAATGTCTATATCAAAGTTTTTAAGTGGAATCTTAAATTTGAAAACAAAAACCCATAATGTTCTAATCATTTGATCAAAATTTCTCTAAAGTTTATTTAAATTTTCCTTGAGATGCTTATGTAAGTAAGTTGGAGTTGAAACTATATGATCACTGATGCAACATCTTATTTCCTTTACTCTTACGACGGTGATCGTTGGTTTCATCCTTACTTCGTTTTCTTCAAATCCAGTTTGTCGATTTATTTCTTCCGATTACTTCAACATTGTTTTTGGTTGGATCTTTACGAAGACCTCTGCCCGTAACTTGCTTGCGTGTTTCAATCTTTTGTTTTGACTTTGTTTTTCCGCATTCGTTTCTTCCAGAGCCTAAGCTCTGGCAGCGATTTCCATTTACTTTATTATGCATAATTAAGTAATTGTTTAATTACAGTACCGAATCGACGAGCAGACAAACAAAATCTCACTTGGTTGCACAGCCCCTCAATTATTACCTTTTAGAAGTTGAGCTGCGGAATTGGCTGATGACTGCTTTTTCCCTGCCAAAGGAGTCCGCAATAATTAAACCGATTTAATCGCAATTTAAAGCCACGACCAACGACGGAGGACCCCTCAAATCGATTGAACTTTCTCGTTTATTGTCGTTTAATTAAAAGCAACGACCTGCTTAACAACTCTATTTCGGTCGGGTCATGGGTGCAAGATAATCCCAGCGGGATCGGGACGGGTTGGCCGTGCCTCTTGATTTACGGTAAGACCACTCACCCCGACGACGACGACGATGATGACGGGACGAGAGGATTCGTATTAGCATATCGTGCTCCGCCACAACCAGAAGCCATCCAGAGTTCATCAAACCGTTAAAAAGAAAACTTTACGCGAAACCAATTATCATAAAGTTCGATTCGGGCGCGTAGTTGGCGAAACTGAAGCAGTACGGGCTGCTTAAGTCTTCGGCACGGTAATGATCATTGGGCTTTCGGAGGAGCAGGGCTTCTCGGCAACTCGCGAGTGCAGGGATCAGTGGCGGACGCATTATCGTAACTGTCAATTTGGCGAAATAAAAAAGGTTGATTGAAGCGATTTTGATTGGAGGATGGGGTTGGTACTAAAGTAGGGGATGTTGCACCACATTTAATCGCAAATGTGACTTGAGTGCCATTGACATGTCTTAATGACTAAACGTCCCGATTAGAGTAATGTAACAGATTTATAACAGGCCGTGTTATAAATTGTGTCCCATTAGTGGTTAAAATAACTGAAATACATACCAAACCAAAGAAATAAAACATATCCTGTTATAAAAGCGATACAATATGTATACGAAACGAATGACAATTACTAAATTATATCAGTAGTTGTCATCATTAACTGACATTGTTATAACTTTGATATAATTTTGATTGTTGTTGGGGCAGCAGGGACTATGTCCAAGGGCTTGACGATCCCTCACCAGGCCATCTGCGAGTTGTGGCGCCTGCCTAGGATGTGGTGGGGTTTGACAGTGGGCCCTGTTAAACCTCTATAAAAAGCTGCATGAATCCGCAAGTAGGCTCCGCCAAAGCGACCGTGTGCCGCTCAAAGCGCACAAGCCCAAGTCCTGGTGTTAGGTGGGACGCTAAACAACCCCGACACGACGGCCCTCCGACGAGACAGGAGGTTTGCGCAGGCCCAATAAGCCGCCTTTAAAAACAACTATTACGAACGACATAGAAGATAATACGACTCGATACAATCGGCAACGACCTAGGCGACGAATAAAGGATCACGATTGGAAGCTTGGAACACTGAACTGCAAGTCGCTAGGCTTCGCAGGTTGCGACAGGATAACCTACGATGAATTACATCCCCGCAACTTCGATGTCGTAGCGCTGCAGGAAATCTGCTGGACAGGACAGAAAGTGTGGAAAAGCGGGCATCGAGCGGCTACCTTCTACCAAAGCTGTGGCACCACCAACGAGCTGGGAACCGGCTTCATAGTGCTGGGAAAGATGCGCCAACGCGTGATTGGGTGGCAGCCAATCAACGCAAGGATGTGCAAGCTGAGGATAAAAGGCCGTTTCTTGAACTATAGCATCATCAACGTGCACTGCCCACACGAAGGGAGATCCGACGACGAGAAAGAAGCGTTCTATGCGCAGCTGGAGCAGACATACGATGGATGCCCACTGCGGGACGTCAAAATCGTCATCGGTGACATGAACGCTCAGGTAGGAAGGGAGGAAATGTATAGACCGGTCATCGGACCGGATAGTCTGCATACCGTATCGAACGACAACGGCCAACGATGCATAAACTTTGCAGCCTCCTGCGGAATGGTAGTCCGAAGCACTTTCTTCCCCCGCAAGAATATCCACAAGGCCACATGGAAATCACCTAATCAAGTAACGGAAAACCAAATCGACCACGTTCTAATCGACGGTAAATTCTTTTCCGACATCACGAACGTCCGCACTTACCGCAGTGCGAATATTGAATCCGACCACTACCTCGTTGCAGTATGTCTGCGCTCAAAACTCTCGACGGTGATCAACACGCGTCAGAGTCGTCCGCCGCGGCTAAACATTGGGCGGCTACAAGACGGTAGACTAGCCCGAGACTACGTGTAGCAACTGGAAGTGGCACTCCCAACGGAAGAGCAGTCAGGCGCAGCATCTCTTGAAGATGGCTGGAGAGATATTCGATCCGCCATTGGTAGCACCGCAACCGCTGCACTTGGCACGGTGCTCCCGGATCAGAAAAACGACTGGTATGACGGCGAATGTGAGCAGTTAGTGGAAGAGAAGAATGCAGCATGGGCGAGATTGCTGCAACACCGCACGAGGGCGAACGAGGCACGATATAAACAGGCGCTGAACAGACAAAACTCGATTTTCCGGAGTAAAAAGCGCCAGCAGGAAGATCGAGACCGTGAAGAGACGGAGCAATTGTACCGCGCTAATAACACACGAAAGTTCTATGAGAAGTTAAACCGTTCACGTAAGGGCCACGTGCCACAGCCTGATATGTGCAAGGACATAAACGGGAACCTTCTTACGAACGAGCGTGAGGTGATCCAAAGGTGGCGGCAGCACTACGAAGAACACCTGAATTGGCGATGTGGCAGACGAAGATGGCGGTATGGTGATGGACCTGGGAGAACGCGCGCAGGACATAATTTTACCGGCTCCGGATCTCCAGGAAATCCAGGAGGAGATTGGCCGGCTGAAGAACAACAAAGCCCCTGGGGTTGACCAACTACCAGGAGAGCTTTTTAAACACGGTGGTGAGGCACTGGCTAGAGCGCTGGACTGGGTCATCACCAAGATTTGGGAGGAGGAAGTTTTGCCGCAGGAGTGGATGGAAGGTGTCGTGTGTCCCATCTACACAAAGGGCGATAAGCTAAATTGTAGCAACTACCGCGCAATCACATTGCTGAACGCCGCCTACAAGGTACTCTCCCAAATTTTATGCCGTCGACTAGCACCAACTGCAAGGGAGTTCGTGGGGGCAGTACCAGGCGAGTTTATGGGCGAACGCTCCACCACGGACCAGGTGTTCGCCATTCGCCAAGTACTGCAGAAATGCCGCGAATACAACGTGCCCACACATCATCTACTCATCGACTTCAAAGCCGCATATGATACAATCGATCGGGACCAGCTATGGCAGCTAATGCACGAACACGGTTTTCTGGATAAACTGACACGGTTGATCAAAGCGACGATGGATCGGGTGATGTGCGTAGTTCGAGTTTCAGGGGCATTCTCGAGTCCCTTCGAAACCCGCAGAGGGTAACGGCAAGTTGATGGTCTTTCGTGTCTGCTATTCAACATCGCTTTGGAAGGAGTAATACGAAGAGCAGGGATTAACACGAGTGGTACAATTTTCAATAAGTCCGTCCAGCTATTTGGCTTCGCCGACGACATAGATATTATGGCACGTAACTTTGAGAAGATGGAGGAAGCCTACATCAGACTAAAGAGGGAAGCTAAGCGGATCGGACTAGTCATCAATACGTCGAAGACAAAGTACATGATAGAAAGAGGTTCAAGAGACGACAATGTGAGCCACCCACCGCGAGTTTGCATCGGTGGTGACGAAATCGAGGTGGTAGAAGAATTTGTGTACTTGGGCTCACTGGTGACTGCCGAAAATGACACCAGCAGAGAAATTCGAAGACGCATAGTTGCTGGAAATCGTACGTACTTTGGACTCCGCAAGAGTTCGCCGCCGTACCAAACTGACAATCTACAAAACGCTCATTAGATCGGTAGTCCTCTACAGACATGAGACCTGGACGATGCTCGTGGAGGACCAACGCGCACTTGGAGTTTTCGAAAGGAAAGTGCTGCGTACCATCTATGGTGGGGTGCAGATGGCGGACGGTACGTGGAGGAGGCGAATGAACCACGAATTGCATCAGCTGTTGGGAGAACCATCCATCGTTCACACCGCGAAAATCGGACGACTGCGGTGGGCCGGACACGTAGCCAGAATGTCGGACAGTAACCCGGTGAAAATGGTTCTCGACAACGATCCGACGGGCACAAGAAGGCGAGGTGCGCAGCGGGCAAGGTGGATCGATCAGGTGGAAGATGACTTGCGGACCCTCCGTAGACTGCGTGGCTGGCGACGTGTAGCCATGGACCGAGCCGAATGGAGAAGACTCTTATATACCGCACAGGCCACTTCGGCCTTAGTCTGAATAAATAATAATAATAAATAAATAATAATAATAAATAAATAATAATAATAAATAAATAATAATAATAAATAAATAATAATAATAAATAAATAATAATAACTTACATATTCACATATGAATTTTCATAACATTGTAAATTAACGTCCAAGTCGGGTGGTTTAATCCCCGGAAATAGGCAATTAACTTTGATTGAACATACTCTGTTATTCCAATACCAAACGCATCACAAACTATTATTCGTTTGGTATTAAAATAGCATGTTATGCATGTTATTTTGAATATTAATTTTTGGTATTATTTTTTGGTATTTTACCTCTTATGCAAGGCTAGTTCATACCAATTTCTGTTATCGAGATCGTCGCTCCTGCTCGGGCAGCTAGTATTACTAGCGGTGAAGATGCTAAAGAAACACGAGTTTTAAATCAGTATTAGCAATATAATTGTGATTTTTCAATAGACCTTGGTTTCATTGATAGACGATGAAAAAAAAGGCACAAGGGATGTCATATGCCATTTGGCCGAAATGGTCATTTAGCCGAAAGTCATTTGACGAATTGATCATTTGACCGAAAATGCCGTTTGGAAGAATTGGTCGATTGGCAGAAAGAGCCATTTGGCCAGAAAATGTCCTTTTCGAAAAACGGCTTTTTTGGCAAAATGACCAATTCAGCCGTCTGGCACTTTCGGCCGAGTGTCCATTATGGTCAAATGACCCATTCTGCCATTTCGGTCGGTTATGCCATTTCAGCCGGTTGAGCTATTCGGCCAACTTTTTATTCTGTCAAAAGAACTGTTTGGTCAAACGACATATAAGGCAAATCAACTTTCGGCCTTCCCAACAAACAATGTTAGCTATATAGGCTATAGAAAACTATTTTTTTATATATTTTATATAGCATTTTATTCACCTCCAATGTTTGTTGGGTTGTGGCCTTCGACAAAATGGCTTTGTGCCAAACGACTATACTCCGTTCAAAAATTCTATTTCAACGAGATTTTTTTTATTTACTCCGAAATTTACACTCGATGTTTGTAAAGGAAAATCAATTGAATTTCGGAAAAGATTCCCAAAAGTATTTTCTAACGGATTCCTAAAGAAATATCCGAAGGTCTAAATGAATTATAGGAAGAGTTGCTAAAAGAAATTCCCAAGGAATGTCCGATTAAAATTCCGGAAAAAACTACTGGAAGATTTTTCAAAGAAATACCAGAAGCAATTCCCTTTGGAAAATTCTTGATATAATTTCGTGTAGAAATTCCTGGTGGATTTTGAATAAATTCATAAAAACAATCCAAAGGACTTTCCCTTCGATGGGACTCGAACCCATGACCCTACAGTACGCTAGACTGGTGCTTTAACCAACTAAGCTACGAAGGACCTCCGTCGGCCTTCGCAACCTAGCGGCTACTGAACGAGCTCGAGATTCCCCAAATTGGACGCATAGTCAAACCACTCGCAATCCATTTATCAAGCCAATACTTCCACATGTGTATTGTACACGTCCACATTAGAGGAGCGTGAGTATTTAGAATGTCTGGCGGCTATACACATTCTTCATCAGCAACGGTACTGATCAAGTGAGGTTGTGTAAGCTATTTGCCAGTCGGTCGTCAAGCTAATGTGGACGTGTACAATACACATGTGGAAGTATTGGCTTGATAAATGGATTGCGAGTGATTTGACTATGCGTCCAATTTGGGAATCTTGAGCCTGTTCAGTAGCCTGCTAGGTTGGTGAAGGCCGACGGAGGTCCTTCGTAGCTTAGTTGGTTAAAGCACCAGTCTAGCGTACTGTAGGGTCATGGGTTCGAGTCCCATCGAAGGGAAAGTGGTTACCTCCAATACATTTTTCAAATCAATATCTTCCACATAACGTACATATTCACATATGAGTTTTCATAACATTGTAAATTAACGCCCAAGTCGGGTGGTTTAATCCCCGGAAATAGGCAATTACCTTTGATTGAACTGAATCCAAAGGAATTTTTGAAGAAATTACCGAAAAAGGCATCGTCAAAGTGATTCCTTGAAAAATAACTGAAAGAATTTCTAAAAGTATTACTGAAGAAATTTCAAAGAAATATTTGGAGGAATTTGTAAATAGATTTCCAAATGTATCCATAAAGGAAATCTCAAAAAGGATTTTCGAAGAAATTTCAAAAGAAATTTGCCTGAGGGGTTTTTCAAAATCTTTCAAGAGAAATTTCCAAAGCAATATTTGGTGAAGCTTCTGAAAGAATTCTCGGAGGAATGTCCGAAGGGATTCTTTTATTATCTAGCTTTTTACGCTAGCCATAATGGCGACTGCTATAAACTAATCTGACAGTTACTGCTTTCGACGCTGAACTGTTTATCGACGCTTAACTGTTCTCGACGTAGGTTGCATCTTAGCAACTATTTTCACATTGTTTATTTATTTGTATGAATCGGAACGGTTTGAAAAATACTGAAGACAATTTGTTTTCAATTTCATAGCACGCTTCAAATAAATGTATCCAGTTTTAATTGCAATTGTTTATATTCCAGGTCTAAGTAATGCTTCAAAATAATACCGGAGTAAAGAGATTTACAAGGGAACTTTTAACACATACAATGCTGCTTTCAGTAGCACCAACATGATTTTAAACTTAAAACGCAAAAAATGTAGCTTTTCGTTGAGTTTCGGGAGGTTCCGATATGAATAATACAGGGAACTGTTCTTAGCTGTACGTTCTTAGAAATAATAATTTGGATAATCTAGAGGCCTAGAGACTTCCCTGGTTTAACAAGTCTATTTTCCTGAAAATAAATTTAGGAACGTCCGCATGTGCTGAATGCATATTGTCAGTATTTATGAATTCGGGAAATTTCGACAATACTGATCTGAGGGGCAAAAACTGGTTTGCGTAGTAATGTTCGTTTGGTTGCGTTGCTTGAAGAACCTTCAATAGCTGGTAGATCATTTCGTCAAGCGACCCAACCTTCTTACCGTAACAAAAAGCATGATTATTTTGTATTATTTCCCTCGATAAAGTTCGACGAAATAATAAAACTCGCCTTGTGCTTACCAACAAACAACAAAATTAAGTTTAAATATGAACGAATATAGTGATACTAAGCTAATTCCGACTTCTCTAAGAATTTTATTCAAAGCAATGAAAAAGAAAAAATCCAGAGATTATTGCTCGTATTATTTTACGTTTCGTGTAAGCCAGATGATCAGTGCCAATGCAAACAGAATTGCGTCGCTTGAAAGAGCCATGAAAAATCTGCATACCATATTTTGGAGAATTATTTCGATCTAAAACATAAATATTTGAAGCTAATTAGTAATATTTAGGTATCAGGAAATAAATTTAATTTCTAGAAGCTTGTTACAAAAGCCGAACTTTTCTCCAATATTTTCCAAGCCGTACCGATTCTCATAAGGCCGTTACAAATATTTAATTAACATTTTGTCCTATTGGTCTCCGAAAGGTCAAGGGGGGGGGGGGATAATCAAAAATAAATACTAAAATTAAAAAAAATCAAAAAACTCCTCGGATTTCTTAAAGAATGTTTTGAAAATCCTCGAAATTATCCAAATTTTATTTTGTTGCCCCCTCAAAATATTATTTTTTGGCAAAAATCCAAGGGGGGGGGGGAGACAAAATAGTTTTTAAATATTTGTACCGGCCTAATAATAAATAAACAATGTGAAAACGTTGCTGAAATACGACCCGCGTCGAAAACAGTTCAGCGTCGGATGCAGTTACTGTCAGAATAATTTATAGCAGTCGCCATTATGTCTAGCGTGGAAAGCTGGATAATTGAAAAAATAATTATTGTGCTTTGGAAATTCGTTCAAAAATTCCTAGAATTTTGCAGAAATTTCGGAAGGAATACATGGAGGAATTTGTGAAATAACTTCCGTAGGAAAAGGAAAACTCTGAAGGAATTCGTTGATGAAGTTTCTAACTGCCTTGCGATCGATTCCAATGAGATCGATGTCGCCCAAAAAAAAGCCCAGGAGCATGTGCGACCGTGTTGAACAATAATTTCGAAAATGCATCACTGTAGTGATTCATTGGAGTTGGAAGGGTTCTGGGTCATTTGGCATAACGCCGTTTGGGATAAGATCATTTGGCATAATTTTAAACAGAAAACAAAAAGTGGGTGATTTGACAAAATTTGGAACTCTTGAAGGGAAATAGTTATTTGATGTATTTTTTCACATAGTTAAAGTAGATCTAGGATATGTTCAAACAAACGAAACGGCAGAACTATTTCTGAGAAAGGGATCACATTCGTCATTCACTAATTCCAGGAAAACGCCTACATGAAGAAAAATAATCTTAATTCCCCTTGCTTATTCCGGACAAGCACCTACTTTTGAAGAATGGATCAAATTCAAGATTATCTCACTCCGGGCAAACGTCACTTTCAAAAAAGGAACTACATCCACCATTGCCTTACCTCACGGCAACACCCGGGATTAAATTCACCACCTTATTCCAGGAAAAAGCCTACACCTAAACGATGAACACATAACTAATCTATTTGTATCAACACATGCAGAAAGATTCGCGAAATTCGAAAAAAAAACACAAAAATATAACAGTTTTATTTTTTTGAACCAAAAATTTAAAACGTCGTTTCTGAAATTTTGCAGATTTTGAGTTGTGTGTATGTGTGTGTGTGTGTATCTTCAATCTAACCCCCACTGTCCGGCAGTGGTATTATGGAAGAAAGCTGTCTTTAATAAAGTCAGCTTTATCCCGGGAGTTAGAAGGTGCCAGCTTTACTGCAGCCCCAGTGGCCCATTTCAGACTGCCTGGTAACTCACGTCCAGTCCGAGCTCTCTTTCACTTGCAATAAGCCCCGCCTGTTTATGTTACCATTATCAACTGGATAACGGATCCATAAACAAACTTCCGGATTTTTAAATCCAGCGTGTATTTAGTTTTTGAAGCATATAAAAATAAATTGAAACAATCTCACCAAATAGATCAAATTCCGTATAAATGAATTGAGGAAGAAAAGACCACAACTAGTGTCCACGAAAAAATCACTACTCTTCCAGCTCTAATCCGAGCAGTTCGTTAATGATCCATATTTTCCTGGTATTATTACAAACAAAAACAAAAACGTGACAGCAAATTTAAAAGCAACCATCTGCGCGCATGGCTTGCTGCGATCTCGCAGATTTTGAGTTGTGCCAATAAGCCATTTTATGAGACAGATTCGAACAGCTGATCGAAATTTTGAGTGGACGGCTCGGTCTTTGTTTTGGTAAATTTGCATGTAAACCATCATCATTTCGTCATCATCATCATCATTTCATTTCATTTTCGCAAATGTTCCTTGTAAAATGTAAATATTAGTGTTTGGTCTCCTGTCATTTGAGCTTTTTATAAAATGGCTTATATACGCACGAAACCTTCGAATATTAAGTTGAAGGTTGGTTGAGTACCAAAACAAAGTTTTTTAAGTATATGTGCAATAAAAACAACCATTTAATGCAGTAGTATTGGTGTTGTATTTATTACAACATAAATCACAATAATCATAACGGACATATGGCATATTTTTGTATGTGTCATAAAATTAATTACTAAATTAAGTGTTGCGGAAAAAAAAACCCGAAATGGTGAATATAACACAGTTCAATAATAATATTAAAAAGGCAGAGTTCTTTCGAAGAAATCATGCATTAGCCGAGTATAATGCAATGATAAATCTCCATTGGAAATATAGCATCTATCAAGATGCATTTGCCCGGGATAAGGCAATGTTGTTTGTGTTTCTTTTTTTTTAAAGTAGGCGTTTGTTTGAATAAAGACAATGGTGTATGTGATACTTTCTTTAAAAATAAGCGTTTGCCCGGATAAAGGAAATGGTGAATGTTGTCTCTTTTTTAAGGCGCTTGATCGGATTAAGGCAATGCTGGGCGTGATATATTCTTCAAAAGATGGCGTTTTTACGGCATAATGCGATGGTGGATATGACCCCTTCTTTAAAGTAGGCGCTTGCCCGGATTAAGGCAATCGGGGATATGATCCCTTCTTTAAAAGTAGACGTTTCCCCGGATTAGGACAATGGTGGATGTGTTTTTTAAAAGTAGGCGTTTGCTCGGCATAAGGCGATGGTGGATGTGATCCCTTCTTTAAAAGTAGACGCTTGCTCGATTTACTTCTTTAAATAAAGCGTTTGCTCGACATAAGGCGATGGTAGATGTGACCCCTTCTTTAGAAGTACATGCTGACCCGGATTGAAGCAATGGTGGAGTGATCCCTGCATTAACACTAGGCGCTTGGTCGGATGTGATTTCTTCTTTGAAAGTAGGTGTTTGTCCGGATTAAGGCAATGGTGGATCTGATTCCTTCTTCAAAAGTAAAAGTGATACCTTCTATGGAAATAGAAGTTTGTCCAGAATACGGCAATGGTAGATACAAAAGTATGCCATATATGTTCCAGCGAGAAAATTAAAAAAAACTACGTATTCATGGATTTATATGATTTTTTTTGAAAAATCGTCAAATTTTGATATTCACATAACTTTCGATATATAGTGATTTTCGATCTGGGAGTAATTCTCGCTGAAACCGGGCCACTATTTACACGAGGTTCCTAAAAATGCCTAAATTTATATTTTTTCGAAAGCTTTCGGCGAATATATTAAGGATTCGAGTTAAATTCTTCAGAAAGATGAACCCCCCGTTAGTTATACACGAAATCATTTTAATGGACCCCTCGATTTTTGTCAATTCCTAACTCACCAAAACTGTCATAACTCCAACATTTCTCAACCGATCGTAGCGATCAGCATATCGTTGGAAAGAGTGTATCCTCAATTTGCAATAGTAAAAATAGAAGTAGTCATATTGAATTTGGCCGCCATCTTGGATTTCTTTTTGAAATTTATTTTTCCGCCAGTTGCGACTTGCTCAATTCACTTGCCTTGTCTAAACGTAGCATTATCTTTCATTTCCTGTGTATTTAAAAAAAAATCCGAACAACTTTTTTTTCTTTTCCAAATGGAACCTGCATTCTAATATAATACCAGCAGCTAGTCACGAGTCACTCCCAAGCTGAGTCTTTCATTCATTTTTAACCATTATTCATGAAATGAAAGAAATAATTGATTATTCTTCTTATTATTTTATTTTAATCCTAATTTCAAAGGCTCAGATATGGACAAGCATAACGGAGCCGAAGCTATTAAATTCAACATTTGGCTAGCAAACATTACCGTTTCGCAATAGTTAAACTCACTGGCATGCAATTTCTCCATGATCAATTAAGTTTTGTTTTGTTACACTTTTTGCATTTAAATGTAAATTAGAAAAAATCGTAGAGATTTATCCTGATATATGAGAATTTACAAATTCATTGTTTGAGCTCGAAAACGATGGAATTCCGACATTCAAGACAAAGAATTTTTGAAAACCGAACGATTTTTAATCACATTTCCAACGATGATATTTATCAAACCATTTTTACCTTCCTATAAGCTGAGCAATGAGCATACTAAGACCATGGTGGAAGTGGCTGAGCTGTATCCCCGGTTCGGTCTAAGAAATTTTTAGGTTAGTTATTTTCTCGGAGTTCCTATGTGGGGTGATTTTTGTTTGGTCTTGAACACATTTGTTTTATTGAATTTTGACAAATATAAGTGGGGCCTTATCATTGGTAAAGCTTTTTGAAATTATGGTTCTGAGCATTTTTCATCTAGATTCTTTCCTTCAGATTGATGAATAAAAGTGATGCTTATTGTTCACTTATCTACTGATTGTACGAAGAATCATGAAAATAAGTGTCGTTTAGATGAAAATGCATTTGAAGTATGATTTTCGTTTATTGATTAACTATTGTTTTTATAAGATTCATCTTTTTCGATTTTCTGACTAAAAATTAGTCGTGCAACTGTACCAATAGTGGCGAGTCTCATAAGAAACCAATGGATAGCACCACTATGGGAACCAAAATTAATTTTTATCGCCACTAAAGGAACAGTGTACCCATAATAGTGCAAGCAATATTTGATTATTGTTGATGTTAAATGTTAAATGTTAGCAAATTCATTAGTTTATCTGTTGACTAAGATATTAGGGTAACCGTACCCTTAGTGGAGGTAGCTCCAATAGTGGAGGTAGTGGGGTTTTAATGAGATTTATCATATTTATACACTTTACGATGGTTTAAGTTGATGCGTCGTGCTTTAAATATCCTGTTAAATGCAACTTATCTTAAGATTTCGCTTGAAAAACTATTGAAAACAATGATTTTTCTTAACAAAATTAACTCCCTTGCACCTATATTCGAGTAGACGAAAATAGCTCAATAATATCAAATGTTGATAAGATAGCAAAATGGGATATGGATATGATTGATATAAGAGATAAAAGATCAGACGATAATATCAATATTTTGCACTAAAATATCATGAGGATATCAAGATATGTTATTTGTAATAAGTGATCGATATCAAGTGCCATTAGTTTGTTCTTATTCATAGCATATTTTGATATTTAAATGATATTTCGGTGCAAATTTTTGATATTGTTGCCTGTTCTTTTATCTCTTATATCAATCAAGTCCATATCATGTTTTGTTATTCTGTTCATGGTTTCTGCCCGGGTAGTGGTACAACTGTACCAATAGTGGCGAGTCTCATAAGAAACCAATGGATAGCACCACTATGGGAACCAAAATTATTTTATACCGCCACTAAAGGAACCGTGTACCCATAGTGGTGCAAGCAATATTTGGTAATTGTTGATGTTAAATGACATCTATCTCATTTTTGTTAGCAAATTTATTAGTTTATCTGTTGATTAAGTTAAAAAAATAATTAAGAATAAAAAAAAAGCTGTTAATTTCCCATAATTATCAATTTAAAAAAAAATATTTTCTAATGTCGATCTACTAATACCTCCACTATTGGTACCGTTACAAAGCTGTAAATTTCCCATAATTATCAATTTAAAAAAATAATTCTTTTGTGGATCTACTAATACCTCCACTATTGGTACCGTTACCCTAATCCCTTCATAATTGCCATGCATCTTTTAGGATTTTGTTAAGAAACGCTTGCTTGCACTAATAAAGATAAGAGATTAGACGCTTGGTATAGTGAAAATTACTCACAAAAAATGAAAATCATAAAGGCATTATGATTTGCATAAAAGAATAATCAGGGTTTGTTTATTATTTTTGGCTACAATTCACTTTCGTCTTAATGTCCGTTTGACCAAACGATGTTAAGTATGTAATTCGACGGAAAGTCCTAAATAAAGTCCAACAACGATATTTATGATGAAATTTTGCGACTTTCGTCAGTTTTAAATATTTAGCATTGAATACTTCACGCTCCATAGCAACGGACCATATTTACCCTAATCGTGAGAAAATGCCATCATCTTCGGTACGTGACGTATAATATGCGGGTAACCGCTAAGACCTCCCTTTTGTATGCTATTGCCCATAACCTCTCGAAATGATGCGCAAATTCCTGAATGAACCTGACTCGCGTGGTTTACCCCTTGTGAACGTTCTGGAAAATGACGTCCATGAACCCCCTCATGCTCATATACGCATTTATGCCATGGCCATCATACGGCCGGCCCGGCCGATTGTGTAATTATCATCATGTTTAATTCATCACCCGAAGTAGTCCCTCCTGCAGGTGGACATCATCGCATGTGAATACACGTTAGCCAAGAACAACAAAGGAACACATCTTATAAGAATTGGGTTCCCTTTTTGTCTGGAGTTGCCATGAAACGACCCCGACGGGGGGAAGTGGCTTCCCACGGTCATGGGAGGGTGCCCGCGTCTATTTCTTTCACACCTGGGTGACTTTTCTTACAAGACGACGCGCAAGGAGAAGCCTTTTTCGGCTCACACGCTGCTCAACAAGTGTATCGAAAAGCAAACACTATCTCCCGGGTGGGATCACTGCATTCGGGATGGGTCGCTTGAGCTGGTTGGATGGAAGCAAATGGACGGGTGGGGTTCAATCATAACGGAATAATTCATGAAATTCAAGCTGACCATGCGGTATTTATGAGCTCGCATCATGTTCAATAACGTGGGAGTCGAAGACTTGTGTGTGCAATCGAGAGCATGGATTCGAAATAAATTATATTACTTTCGGGCACCCCTTTTTACTATGAGCATAAATATTCCGAATGAGAACAGATTTCGATTTGTTCTGGATTCAGGCATAAAAACAAAAAGAGACAAAAAAAACACAATGGGAGCTGCTTCTATATTGTTACCAGCAAAGCGCAAATATAGAATGAGATTTTGAGTAGACTTATTGAAAAACGTTTACAATAGAAGCTGCATAAAAGTGAAGTAAATAAAATGAAGATCCCATAAAAGTTTATCCTGGCACAACAACAAAAGATTTGGAGTCATATCCAAACGATTGCGACACAACACTTGAAATGGTAGACCTAGCCCTCAACTCGCGTTTTTTGGTGATTAATCTCAATAAATACACTATCAACACAAATAGAAATAAGAGTTTTGTACATCAAACTCAGTTTCATTGAAACTCGGTCTTAATGTTATCTGACCCTTAATTTAACTTTTTTTTGGTGCTTTACAATAATTAACCGAGAATAAGTTGTGCTTTAAAGATTAACTAATCTTAGGCACCTTTTGTTCTAAAAATACTGCTTTCTTAAGGTACGGTGCACTCGCCATCTTTTAATGTTGCCTGCGTTTATTTCAGCGCCTGAGTTTTCAGCAAAACAGAGCATGCTCCAAATTCTGGATTTGTACCAAAGCAACAATCCAACAACGATTCCCTATGGCAAATGCCTCCACTTCATTAACTGACTTCGCATAATAATGATCCGCAAAGGCAGGTGAACCAATCGCCGCCGCAAAGACCACGACGACGTCATGTTTTTTTTATCTTATGCCGTTGTGGCAAATGTCAGCTGGATTAACGAGTAAATTACTCTCCTCCGGTGGTGTTGGAGCAGAAAAAATTCCACCAACTGACATAGTGGATAATGTTCAACATGACAACCTTGGTTCGAAGGGATGAAGTTGAGGGACTTGAAAAACAAAAAACAGATACAGATGAGCAATATATACGCTGGTGTTGTTTCGATGGGACAACGACGGAAACAGTGGAAAGAAGCACGTGGCTATCTTGCTCGCGAGCTTCGTTCGTCTGCCCAACGGTAGCTCATCACCGAGCTGACATTTGGGGTCTGAAACACTGACGAACGACGAGTCCATCAGCTTTGCCGTGACCTTCCACCAGATCGGTTAAGCTCGGCAGAAAAAGAACGAAAGCACCTCGCAGCAGAGAGCTACTAGTGTTGGGCCAACGGTGATCGAAAAACCTGCTGCTGCTGCTCCCGACGATGATGTTGAATCCCGCATAACCATGGATACGATACTCGCCAGGTGCTAAACTCCAACTACCGATACTCTAGGGCCCACCGCGATCGTTCGCTTTTGTTTGCTGGTGTGAGCAACCTGTTCGTTGGATAGGAGAGAGCGAAAACATTTCTGTTCCGCCTCGTGAGAGTGTGAGCTTTTTCTCTTCGTCGATTGTCGTTAACGGCTAACGGAATTTCGTGCCGAAGTGTATGAACAAAATAGAGAGGAAACACAAAAGCTTACTCTCTGCAAACCGTCTCTTGATCCTATGCCTTTCCTCAGCTCTGGACCTGATAGTTCCCACTTGGCATATCTTATATGGCACTGATCGCAATTCGACGACCGGTCTCGAAGATCGCTCCAACGATCGGACTGTGATCGGTGTTGGTTCTGAGTTTCAAGGCCTGTGATTGGTCGGTAGGTTCGTCGTTTGGGCTGTTTGGATGCATATTGGTGGGATGCTACTAAAATAACAACAAGCGGACATTAAATTATGTTTTATATTTATGGTTTGAGTTCGACTTGGCGACGGTATCTGAGAGAAGGAGAATGTTATGTTTTCAACGTTACTTGTTAGAAATCCGAAGAATGTAAATCTAGAATATTAATTCTATATTGAAATAGAGATACTGTTCCCATAAAAAACAAAGCAAAGAAAATAAATTAAACTTTTCCCATTTTTGTATTTTTTTTTCAGTGGTGAGCACCCGTGATAGTATAATGATAAGTCTAGTTTGGTGTTCTATTTCTTTCTTGTTTTTGTTTACTTTATCTTGCCCCAGCTGATAATTGAAATTGAAACATTTCATATGAATATTCGCTTTGTGGTGTGTTGGTCAGTCGCTCACGAGAAGGAATCTCTCTATTTCACTACTCTGTCTTGGATCAAAAACGATTAGCCATGCTGAATATTATTTTATTTCGAGTAAATATAAGATTTTTTTCATAATGGATTTATGGATGTTTTATTCAAATTAGTTTCGTACACGATTTCTGGAATCCTAGCATGAAATACAACTTAATTTTGCTCACATTTTTGAGCGAACAATACTGAAAATACTTTAGCACTTGCTGCAATGTTATACAAAAAATTGGCCAGGTCTCTAATCGCCGTACTCTTCTCAAAATAAGGTCCTTCCGTCATGTTTTGTAGGTCACATGGAAACTATGGACAATTTATTTACCATGGAACGTTAAATCCTCACACAATTATCGACAAAGTAGCGAGCTTCACGTATCTGGGCGTGTACATCGATAATAAGCTGAGCGATTCAAAGCCACAGCATCAAAATCTAAGAAATTTTTTAATTTATGATATTCTATTGAGTTGAAATTGTGCACAATTTTTCAATTTCATCTAAATCGTCATTTTTCGATATCAAATCTTCATATTGACTAGCTCTACGATGGGATGTCCACATCAAAGAGATTATCACGGGCTGTGCAGCTTTATGCGGCATTTTGCGTAAACTTTCGAAATATGTTCCACGGCATATACTGCTCAAGGTATATTTTGCATTCATCCATAGTCGTTATCAATATGGTATCTCAAGGATATTCAAGTAAAAAAAAAAACCGCTGTATCAAAGCCATATTTAAATTAGACTTTCTATATCCCACGGGCGATCTGTAAAGTCTCATGGAACATAATATATTACCAATGCGTGTACTGTTTACACTTCGAGTCTGTATCATTATGTACAAAATCATCAACAAGTCTAGTTTACATCACAACTGGTGTTTTACTCATGCTATCCATCCACACCATCCACGACAAGCTCATCTGCTGCAACGGGCTGGAATTAGGACGGAGATAGAAAGAAGACGTTTTTAAAATCTAGGATCACACACTTTCAACCATCTACCGGAAACCATCAAAAGTGCAGACACATTCACACTTTTCAAATTCCGTCGTTTAATTGATTATTTAAAAACCAATATTGTTGATTACATTGTACGCTAGGGTAATTCTCTGTAATCCACTACTTGCTAGCTCATTAGTATTATAATTCATAACATTTTATGACTCTTTTAAAGAACAAAAGTTCAATAGAGATCATCTTTACTTATCTATGTAATAGAATCATAATTTGAAATAAGTAATGAAAACAAAAAAACAAAAAAAAAAGAAATATGTTAGCCCTAGTTAAGAATTTTGAATTAAAATAAAACCCAGACTAATCTCCCTAGCGGTGATGATGCCTTCTTCGTTCATTATAAAATGTATCGAACAAAGATTCGAGAGGTCAATATAGCATTTTATGAAGATAGATCACTTTATTCCCATCAGATTTTTTGCATGAATATACTTCACCAATATAAAGCAGCTAACTGCTTAGCGCTGAAAAATGTACAGATGTTACAAATTTTTGAGTGTCACATACACTTTCAAAATTTTAGAAAGACATCTTGGAATAATTCGACGACGATGAAAGTCGTAAGTTGTTTTCTGTACTATATTTCAAGTATTAAAATTTGATCAAAAACATAGCAAATTGTGGCGTGACAAAGTCATACAGAAACATTCATAAAAACGAGGGTAGACCGAAGGCAGGCAGGCAAAATTGGGACATGATAAGTCCTCCAAATTGATGGGGTTCGTCTTGTGCAACGATCAAGAATTGAATTTGCTGATCGCTAAAACTGAAGTGGCTGTAATGTGGAAACAGCACTACGACACTTTATCAAAAGACCGTGCTTTTTTTTATTTCAAATCAGCGTGCAATTCAGTGAAACGAGATGAATTACGGCAATTTATGCTAGAACATGGTTTTCCGGGGAAACTGCTCATTAGGGTGCGGCTTATTTCTCGAATGTTTCCGAAACCTGGAATTCGTGTGCTTAAAGACTTTTTTATGGCAAAAAAAGAGCAGCCTCAGAATTTCAGGCCAAAATTTTGAAGTTTAGCCTCAGAATTTCAGGCCAAAATTTTGAAGTTTAGCCTCAGAATTTCAGGCCAAAATATTGAAGTTTAGAGGTCGCGCAAAGGCCTTTAAGGTGATTATTTGACCATCAAGTTTAGACTTTCATAAAAATAATTATAACTTTGGCAATTTTCATCTGATTTACAATCTATTATAATCAATCTCTTCAGTATTAAATTTATGAAAACTTTGTGGAACATCATATTTCTTGAAAGCAGCTCCAAATGATGGTAATATGCAGATTTTGATAAAAATTTCTCCTGTTTTTTTTAAAGAAAATCAGTTTTACAAACGCTCTAACTTTGTCAAATATCAGCCGAATCCGGATATTTTTATATGAAATCAAAGAGAAATTTGTATTCTAATTTTTCTTAGAACAAACTGAGCTTCTAAAAATATTATTTGGCAATGTTTTAGACCAGAGCTTCCCAAACTTTTGGGTATGCGACCCACCTAGCAAAATTCTATATATCTCGCGACCCACCTATGAAAAAATGCATTTTACCAAGTAGTATTAAGCATTAGATGAATCAGAATGTCATCTGTTTCGGCAAGTTTTACAAAAATATTCACATTACCTTCATGTACAAATGCAAAAAATGACAAACATGATATTGTTTGTCAAAATGTTTTTATTTTACTTCATTAAGGGGACATTTTCTAAAATAGCGTGGTGATGAATATTTAACATAAAATGCGGTTTGAACTGGAAATTATTTTCCTGAAAAAAAATTATCAAAAAATTCGGCATTCGAGCTGCAATTAATATTTGTTCTACGCGACCCACCAACAATCCGCTCGCGACCCCCCTGGGGGTCGGGACCCACAGTTTGGGAAACCATGTTTTAGACCAAATACTGCGAACCATTTTTTCTATTGAACAAAGACGCTCCATAGTAGGCCATAATTTTATTATTTTCATAGCACATTTTAAATTTTATAGTTTCATTTCATATGAAATTATATCGTTGTCGTATAAAACTGGCTTAGCATAGTAAATTTACTAGAAACTGCATTACCTGTAAGACTTTCATTATGTTTTATTGTTTTGACGTATTAACAATGTTATGCCATAATGAAAAGCTGTTTAGAATGAGAGCTTATCCGCAGTATAATTTACCGTTCTTCAATCACTTAAAAATAAGTAGAACTGTTTACTTTTCAAAGTGTCACCCCTCAATTTTAATGGGCAGCTTGAAAGAAATCTCGCGAACAGTTTTAAGCCAATTCTATGAAGATTTAAAGGTGCATTAAATGAGATTCGTGGGTTTTTAGACTTTCAAGTTCTTCGAACACCTACATGTTTCATTATTAACGGTCTAAGTACCACAAACAATCTTATATTGATAGAATTCTTCCTATAAAATGTATGTCAAAATTACTTTTTCAAACGGACTATTATGAATCTACCCAGGTAACCAATAAGCATTAAAGTAAGCACTATAGTAGCATTATACTGGCATTGCATATGCTCCATGCTGTATATAAGCATTTCGAAAACCTGGCTGTTCTAAATAAGCATTCTCAAAGCAATCATGAGAGGCATAGTCTTAAAATAGCATTTGGAATGCACAATGTTGTTTTTCGTTAAGTGCAATTGAACAGCTACATTAGTGCCACTTTAAGGCCTGTAGTGTTCATATCTCAAACGTTTTCCAATATGGAACCATATAGCGGAGACTATTTGTCCAATGAACTTACATTTGAAAATAGAAATCGGTACGTGCAGAATGTTTTTTCCATTCCGACCATTGACAGGAGTACTTGTCATTAACCTAACCCTATCACTAATTACATAGTTTAGCTACATTTTATTATTCCATTGCACTATTTTCGATGGATAGATTTAGTTTCAATCTTCCTGAAGGGGATTTTGTTTATGTTGGGCAAAATTATTCTTACTACCATCTCTCTCTTATGGGCCAGCTGGTAAGGGCGATGACAACTACAGTGTCGAATGGCAAGAGCGCGAGTTCGAATCCCGCTCGAAGAAAGTTAAAAAAATATGTTCCATTTCAAATATGAAAATACAATAACGATATAATATGAAAAAAAACTATGTAAAAAAAGAATTAGAAAAAAATGCCATTAAAAAACTTTTTTTCTTGTTTTAAAAATTAAGCATTTATTCAGCATTTCGGATGCTGAATAAATGCTATTCAGCAAAATTTCTACTTTATCGATAAAGTAGGATTGAGCATTTAAGCAGCCATATATTGGGCCAAAACCTGCATTAAAATAGCATTAAAGGCGACTACAGGGCTTATTGGCATTTAATGTTTTGCAGTAAAGGCGCATATAATGCCACTTAAATGCTTTATATAATGCTTACTGGTTACCTGGGTACTGTCCCGGATTTACCATGAGTAAATTGAGCTTTTCAGCATAATTGTTTACCGTTCTTTGTACAGCTACAAATATAACGTGGATATGATTGATACCGTTACCTATCAGGGTTTCGACTTTTCGTTTCAATGAAACCAAAGCAAGCGTTTTTCGGGCCAAGGGAGAATCTTTTTTCGTTGTTTATGTTGAGGATCATCTTTCACCATCAATCTTTTCTCTAGAATTATCCTTGGAAGATAAACGAAAATCTTGCCTATAAGATGAAAATCCTTTTTCGTTTCATCACTTTTATCTCGCACTCACTTTTCGCGAGAATTATCGCAGAACAATTACAAAATTGTATGGCCGCGCCGGGATTCGAACCCAGAATAGTAACAATAATAGCCTTCGGGATGCCCTTACTGTAGCCGCACCACCACGCTATCTGTATGAAAGCATTAAGGTCACTCCTGACAGAATCCAAGTTTCAAAGTGCTCGCGTTTTCGGGGGCACACCACTCGATACGGAGGCGGCGCACAACTGTCATTTTTGTTGATTCAGCTTTGCTGCGTCGCAGCATGCGTGAAAAAATAAAAATGACAGTAGTGCGTTGCTTCCGTATCCAGTGGTGCGCCCTCGAAAACGCGAGCACTTTGAAACTTGGATTCTGTCAGGAGTGACCTTAAGTTATTTGTTCCACATAAGCTACTACAATTCGCATTGATGATACCACGAAAAGACTCGAATATGAAAGAAAAAGAGGAACCCAACGATTGACGGCAATCGAAGTGAGCGAAAAATGGTTATCATTCTCCAGGCTGTTTTTCTTTCCCGAAAAGCGATTTCTTCCCGAAAATTTACGTGAGGGAGCATCCTGTGCTCCTGAGATTGAGTGAGCATTACGAACCCTGTTACCTATTGACACTAAGTTCTTCAAACAATACAAATTTATGGAAAACTCTTGCATTAATCTAAACCAATGAGGTTTACGGTCTTCGCAACATAATCAATCTATATAATAAAAATAAGTTTAGGTGTCCTTCCTGACGATTTAACTCACGAACGGGTTGACCGATTTGCAAGATTTTCTCACTAATCGATTCGTTTTAAAATCCGCAAGGTTTGCATATACAAAAAGTTGGTGAATTTAACGGGGAAATGTAAAAAAAATCATTGGAACACATTTTTGGGTCAGCTGTTGAGAAAACAAAACAAAAGCAAAAAATTGATCTAGAGTGCGGTGCTGCAAATAGTTCATTGTGACATTTGCAACACCCGGGCAAAGCTGGGTTACTAACGCTAGTATATGTAATATAAAAATCCTTCTTCCAAAAAAGTATAAAGAAAATCAGACTACAGCGTGATTCTAATTCAATACCATTATGATTATGGTATAATGTGGAATGTAAACCATTTCTATCATAGTTCGGCTATCGCTTTGAATTGCGAGCCTTTATGAAATAAAGTCTTCCAATAAATGCTATTTGCTGATTTTAATTCAAATGATAAGTAGATTTAGGTTTTTCAAAAGATTTTTCAGAAAACTGGTTCGTCACCAATTTAATAAGATTTTTTTTATAATTGAGGGGGTTAGAAGCAGGGGGGTGTAAGTGACATTTTGGTCAAAATTGAGTTGAGTACAGCAAAAAATGCTTTGGTTCTTGAGCGTTGCGGCAATATGTTAATACAGTTTGTGCGATGTTTATAAAAAATGTGAAAATTCACAGAAAAAGGATTATTTTTTGAACTTTCATACAATTTGTATGAAGCGAAAAGATATTGAAAAACTTTTCACCCATTTTTCTCAAAACTAACTTTTTGTCACTTACACCTCTTTGCGTTTGGCCCCCTCAATTACAATTAACTCGTTTCAAAATTTCACTCTTGCTATAATCATAATTGTAAACAACATTTCATTATATCATATAACATTGTAAGAACTTCAAAACAGTAAAGCATGATGAAATTCTTACAGATAATCCAGTTTTCTGCTAATTTACTGTACTTAATCAGTTCTATACGACCACGGTATAATTCCATATGAAAAGGAACTATTATATTCAAAATGTACTATAAAAATAACAAAATTATGGCCTACCATGTGACAATAGTGTTCAATAGAAAAATTGTTTTGCAGTATTTGGTCTAGAACATTGAAAAATAATTATTTAAAACAGTCAGTTTGTTCTAAGAAAAATTTGAACACAAATTTCTCTTTGATTTCATATACAAATATCCGGATTCGGCTGATATTTGACAAAGTTGGAGCGTTTGTAAAACTGATTTTCTTTGAAAAAACAGAAATTTTTATGAAAATCTGCATATTACCATCATTTGGAGCTGATTTCAAGAAATATGATATTCCACAAAGTTTTCATAAATTTGATACTGAAGAGATTAGTTTCAATAGATTGTGAATCGGATGAAAATGGCCAAGGTTATGATTATTTTTATGAAATTATATTTTGGTCTAAAATTCTGAGCCTACTCTTTTTTGTCATAAAAAAGCGTTTGGCACACGAATTCCAGGTTTCGGAAACATTCGAAAAATAAGCCGCACCCTACTGCTCATTCGTTTTATGCTGGACGGATCGAAATCAAGTGTAATGACGCACGTGATCCTCACTTCCCCACACAAGTTTTTCACGAACGATAAACGTTTTGTTGTTCTTATTGTTTGTCTTTGTTGCTTATACACTGATTTCTTTGTTGGAAATTTCTTAATTATTAATGGAAAATTTGTAATTTTCTAGTGGGAGAAGTCAGTGAAGTTTTCGAAGGCTCGTTGTTGGAATTGTGGAGGTGTGAGGCCCTCCCAGCTGAACCAATTGGAATCCATAGTTAAGGTTGAAGAAGGGGGCTTAAACCCCGGTTAAGGTTCCCGCGTTGCCCGGTCACTGGGGTGTGGACTTAGAACCTTGCTAGAATTCAAGAAAAGCCCGAGCGTCTCGAGTTAAGGGTCTTATACCATGATTATACTCGGGATACACGTGAAGCCGTTTGGATTAAATGTTCCTGTATAAGCCTCCAACTTTGTGAGGCTGTTCGTTCAAATTGAGAGTTGACGTAAAGTCATTGTCAACTTCTCTCCACGAACAGCCTATATAGCCGTGTGGTGCCGGCAGCCGGTTGTCTGGCTAAGAATAACGCCTCGGATTGCCTGTTCCAGTCGTAAAAGTCTACCATACAGGTGACCCCTAATTCTTGGTGTGATGCAGCATTATCATAGATATAATTATCAAGATGTTGGGGTCCGAACAAATTAGTACTGATTTTATGGTTCCGTGTACTAAGGTTACGGTACCCAATAGAAGAGAAAAATCTACTTTCCCCTTGTAATGTCGACTTTACTTTGGCTCACTTTTCCTATTCACGGAACCCTTGGGTCGCTTGATAACGGAAACCCAACTAACAACAAACAAAAGAATGAAATACTATTTGGAAGCATTACCGCATTACTAACTATATACAGATTCGGAGCATTATATACAAAATACAATAGTTAATCAAATATTGAAGGAATATTTGTTTCAATCTAAGTACTTTACCAACTGTGCTTTATGAATTCAGAAAAATCTTTTTTTCAGATAGTTGTGGGTTTCAATTCGCATCTTTCCATGTTAATACCTAGAATTCTAGGGTTAAGGGTTCTAACCGATGATTTTATGAATGTCCAGCTCGAGGTCTATCTTTTTGGGAAAAACATTAATCTTTCACCGTTGTTATCCGTCGCCAGTTGCACTGAAGGATTTCAGTGAGCATATAAATTGTTTAGTTCTGCTTCAATAAAACAGGATATCTAACACGAATTCAAAAGGACTCCTTCTAGCCAAGTACAACCAAATATCATTTAAAAATTGTGTTAAGGAAAACACTGATTTGTGCTTCCACTCTTTTCATTTCTTTACCCATGCCCTCTCTACAACGCATATTGGTACAGAACGTCAGTACAGAACTCTCTTGATTCTCTCAGTTTCGAATGCTAATCTGCCGTTCTACGCATGCTTGTACCAAATTCAAAAAACGGCAAATGAGAAAATGGCGTTTGAAATTGAGCTTTAATTTTCATTGCTGAAGTATAACTTGAACGAAATATAAGATTATTACATCACAAAACCTCTCCGGAAGGCAAATCTTATTGAGCGTCTGTTCTCCATGTCAGGATCGGCTCACAACAGCGTCTGTTCTCCATGTTAGGGGCGGCTGATCATCGTCCGAGTGCCAGCGAGGGACTCTTAGTGAAACTTTGCACCATAGTCCACCGGAAATAAGGAGGAATGGTCCTCCGAAAATTTAGGGGGTTTGGTATCAGACCCTGCAAGCCAACCAAAAAATAATAATCTCACGCAACGAACAATCAACAAGAGAGTACGGACCGGAACCATCGGCGAAGACCACTGCGACGAAAAGGGACTAGCGATTGGAAACTCGGTTCGTGGAACTGCAAATCTCTCAACTTCATCTGGAGCACACGCATACTCGCCGATGTGCTCAAG
Source organism: Armigeres subalbatus (assembly GCF_024139115.2). Lineage (NCBI taxonomy): Eukaryota > Metazoa > Arthropoda > Insecta > Diptera > Culicidae > Armigeres > Armigeres subalbatus. Next base: position 441,265,724 of record NC_085140.1, read on the forward strand.
GACCGCGGATTCGGCATCGTAGCGCTGCAGGAGGTTTGTTGGAAGGGATCAATGATGCGAACGTTTAGAGTAAATCATATTATCTACCAGAGCTGCGGCTACACACACGAGCTGGGGAACAGCTTTTCATAGTGATGGGAGTAATGCAAAGGCGCGTGATCGGGTGGTGGCCGATCAATGAAAGAATGTGCAGGTTGACCATCAAAGGCCGGTTCTTCAACTTCAGCATAATCAACGTCCATAGCCCACACTCCGGAAGCACTGATGATGATGAGGACGCATTCTACGCGCAGCTGGAACGTGAGTACGACAGCTGCCCAAGCCACGACGTCAAAATCATCATAGGAGATTTGAACGCTTAGGTTGGCCAAGAGGAGGAGTTTAGACCGAATATTGGGAAGTTCAGCGCTCACCAGATGACGAACGAAAACGGCCTACGACTAATTGATTTCGCCGCCTCCAAGAATATGGCCATTCGGAGCACCTACTTCCAACACAGCCTCCCGTATCGGTACACCTGGAGATCACCACTGCAGACAGAATCACAAATCGACCACGTTCTGATGGACGGCACTTCTCCGACATTATCGACGTCAGGACATATCGTGGCGCTAACATCGACTCTGACCACTATCTGGTGATGGTTAAACTGCGCCCAAAACTATCCGTCATCAACAATGTTCGGTACCGTCGACCGCCGCGGTACGACCTAGAGCGACTGAAGCAACCTGATGTCGCCTCAGCATACGCGCAGCATCTCGCGGCAGCGTTGCCGGAAGAGGGTGAGCTCGATGGGGCCCCTCTTGAGAACTGCTGGAATACAGTTAAAGCAGCCATTAACAACGCAGCGCAGATCAACGTCGGGTATGTGGGACGAAGTCGACGGAACGATTGGATCGACGAATAGTGCAGACAGATTCTGGAGGAGAAGGACGCAGCGCGGGCGGTCGCACTACAGCAAGGTACCCGACAGAACGTGGAACGTTATAGACGGAAGCGGAGACAGCAGAACCGCCTTTTACAGGAGAAGGAACGCTGCCTCGAAGAAGCGGAGTGCGAGGAGATGGAATAGCTGTGCCATTCTCAAGAAACACACAAGTTCTATTAGAAGCTCCACGCATCCCACAAAGGCTTCGTGCCGCGAGCCAAAATTTGCAGGGATAAGGATGGGAGCATCTTGACGGACGAAAGTGTGGTGATCGAAAGGTGGAAGCAGCACTACGAGGAAGATTTGAATGGCGCTGAGAGTACAGGCGGTGAAAGTCAAGGCAGCGGAGCAGATGACCACGTCAGTTCAGCGGACGATGGAAGCCAACCAGCCCCCAACTTGAGGGAAGTAAAGGATGCCATCCAACAGCTAAAAACCAATAAGCAGCTGGGAAGGATGGTATCGGAGCTGAGCTCATCAAGATGGGCCCGGAAAAGCTAGCCACTTGCCTGCACAAACTGATAGTCAGAATCTGGGAAACTGAACAGCTACCAGAGGAGTGGAAGGAAGTAACCCCTTTCCATGTCCCATCCAGCGACAAGCTGGAGTGTGAGAACTTTTGGGCGATCACACCCTTAATGCCGCCTTCAAAGTGATATCGCAGATCATCTTCCGACGTCTGTCACCATTAGTGAATGAGTTTGTGGGAAGTTATCAAGCCGGCTTCGTTGACGACCGCTCGACAACGGACCAGATCTTTACTGTACGGCAAGTCCTTCAAAAATGCTGTGAATACCAGGTCCCGACGCACCATCTGTTCGTTGATTTCAAGGTAGCATACGACAGTATAGACCGCGTAGAGCTATGGAAAATTATAGACGAAAACAGCTTCCCTGGGAAGCTTACCAGACTGATCAAAGCAACGGTGGATGGTGTGCAAAACTGTGTGAAGATTTCGGGCGAACACTCCAGTTCGTTCGAATCGCGCCGGGGACTAAGACAAGGTGATGGACTTTCGTGCCTGTTGTTCAACATTGCGCTAGAAGGTGTCATGCGGAGATCCGGGTGTAACAGCCGGGGTACGATTTTCAACAGATCCAGTCAATTTATTTGCTTCGCGGATGACATGGACATTGTCGGCCGAACATTTGCAAAGGTGGCAGAACTGTACACCCGCCTGAAACGTGAAGCAACAAAAGTTGGACTGGTGATGAATGCGTCAAAGACAAAGTGCATGCTTGTGGACGGAATCGAGCGCGACAGGGCCCGCCTGGGAAGCAGTGTTACGATAGACGGGGATACCTTCAAGTGGGTCGAGGAATTCGTCAACCTCGGATCCTTGCTAACGGCTGATAACAATGTTAGTCGTGGAATACGAAGGTGCATCATCTGTGGAAGTCGGGCCTACTACGGGCTCCAGAAGAAACTGCGGTCGAAAAAGATTCGCCACCGCACCAAATGTGTCATGTACAAGACGCTTATAAGACCGGTTGTCCTCTACGGACATGAAACATGGACAATGCTCGAGGAGGACTTGCAAGCTCTTGGAGTATTCGAGAGACGGATGCTTAACACCATCTTTGGCGGTGTGCAAGAAGACGGTGTGTGGCGGTGAAGAATGAACCACGAGCTCGCTCACCTCTACGGCGATCCCAGTATTCAGAAGGTAGCTAAAGTCGGAAGGATATGATGGGCAGGGCATGTTGCAAGAATGCCGGACAGCAACCCTGCAAAGATGGTGTTCACTTCCGATCCGGCAGGTACGAGACGGCGTGGAGCGCAGCGAGCGAGGTGGGCAGACCAGGTGCAAAACAACTTGGCGAGCGTGGGGCGCATTCGAGGATGGAGAGATGCGGCCTCGAACCGTGTATTGTGGCGTCAAATTGTTGATTCAGTGTTATCTGTTTGGATGTAAACTTAATAAATGAAATGAGGTGTAGGAAACTCGGATGCACCACGGTAATTTTTCTTGTGCTTGGTGAGCGTCCATTGAGAACATAACTCAGAGTAGCTTGACAGCTCTTTGTGGTTAAAAATTCTCAAGTCAGTCCGAGCTGTACTTCAAGTATGTTCAAGCTACAGCTTCAACGGTAAGAAATTATAACAATTACTTCTTCTTTAATGGCTCTACATTTCAACTGGAACTTGGCCTACTTTTCAACTTAGTATTCTATTAGCATTTCCGCAGTTAATAATTGAAAGCTTTTCTATGTCAGCCATAACATGAGTATGTATCTTGTGTGACAAGTACAATGGATTCACTATGCCCAGGGTGTCGAGAAAGTTTCAACCCCAAAAACATCCTAGAACGGACCGTGAATCGAACTCGCCATCTCCGGATTGGCAATCCTACGCCTTTACTCGCAAGGCTACTGGAGACCCCAATTAATACATTTTTCAATTATACACAGATAAAAATATGTTGTGATTTTCAATGTATTTTCATGCACATATTTGGAGCATGCAAATAAACGTAGTATTCAAACGGTGCTTGTTTGTAAAATTCAATCAAATTTAATCGAATATTGAATGTTAATTCGTTTGATGGCATAAGCTGCAATTTTATACGTCGTCGAAACGAAGCATGACTGCTTTCCATGCTTGTTTCGTGGCCAATGATTAACACTTTTCGTCTAACACGTATTGTTCCAAAATTAAAGAAAAAATTAAAATAATAATAAAGCGAGATTAGGGTTGGTAGCAACGACAGTGAGCATCTGCTTAGATGGGTGGTTTAATGGGGTGTAACTAAGACTGTGTCACAGTACCGGAATTAAACCTTAATTAAAATTAAAAGTTAATAGTCATTATTTATAGTCCGAATGCAATTGAACGGAACAGTGACGGTAACGATTAAATTTGACAGAAAATATATGAGATTACTACCAAATCTCGCCGAAACATTCTGTTCGATTACCAAGAGGGCTTAGCTCGTACCCTCGAAAACATTCCACCAGTACCTAATTCGACGTCATGTTACCGGCATCAATCAGACCTAAATCGAAGTAAGATCGTCGTGGAATCACCGTCGAACTGATTGACATCTCACAATAAAATCCATTATAACACTCATTTGGGTGCTATAATAAAAAACCAACATCGGAACACATTTTGCTGAATTAGTTGGGTTCAAATAGTGTATTCTCTGCGACGCGTAATAAATTAAATATTAACATGACTTCAAAATATTCCAAACACAAGTTCATCTATCGCTTCATGGTACGTCGAGCTATGTAATCGGGAATTGAACCCAGCCACCTTCACCATGGTCTTGCTTTGAAGCCGCCGCGCCAAGGAAGGTTGAATATTCATCTGGGTCATATTTTTTCAGTTCAATTTGAAACAAGCAATGATTAATCAAATGAGTTCAATTCTACAATAATAAAACTATGTATAGTAAAAATTTTACACGTTTTGGTTGAATGTATTCAAATATTTCTCTTTTGAAGAAAAAAGGATTGAGAACGCAAGAATAATGAAACCTCTTTTAAACCCATATACATAAAGTAACTAATCCAGCTTTCCACGCTCGGTAATGGCGGCTTGCTGCTGTGTAAAAATCAATCGGTCACTGTACTGTTTGACACTAGCTGGAGGAAAGCTCACTGGCGTTCCTGGGTGAGGGGAAGGGAAAAAAGGCCTTTTCGCCAGTGAGTTTTCCTCCAGCTAGTGTCAAAAAGTACAGTGACTGATTGATTTTTACACACCGACAAGCCGCCATTACCGAGCGTGGAAAGCTGGATATCAAGTTGGTTGCGACGAGCCCGACGCAATGAGAAAACAGAACTGTGAAACAAAAATCCTATTCGACTAGATGCTGATGTCATATTAGAAATTTGGAGACAGTACTCGTCGATAGAAAATCCACCAGTCAAACCACCTTCCTTTTGCCAGTGGAGATATATCAGCTTCCACACTGATATTCTCCCCTCCCCCTTCATACGGGAGCTTGGCAGAAGGAAGGTCGTGTGATATGTGCCATCACAAATATTGCCCTCCGCTCGCTTTCAAATCGACTTCTATAAAAACAATCTTCATGCCTGCCGTATCCTAACGGAACTATCAATTCTATACTTTCGCCTCTAATTCTATCATGAACATGTACGTCTAAGTTTGGAAGATGATATTAGCATTTTCATATCATTGTAATATCAAATGTTACTCAGATCGTGGTATTAAAAAAGTGATTAGTTTTCGAGATCATGTGTGTCCAGTTTCCCCTACATTGTCGCTGCAACTCCGTGACTCAACTTTCGACAGCCTCATTACTTTTGGCTAGGTTAGAGAGCCTTTTCTCGACTTCTTGTACTTCCTCTCACTCCCGTCTAGCCATTGGCATTGTGACCTGGACAACACCCAATTTTCAACCCGCTATGGACAAAAAAAAATGAAAATCAAAGGTATTGTAGGAAAGCATACCATGTAAAATAAGCGGTGTTGGTGGAAATGTGCCAACCAAAAAATGACAAACAACATATGTCAACTGGTGCCCCCAAATTTGTCAAAAGAATCATCTTTCAACTTTCAACTAGAGCAAAACATTATCTGTTTGAATTTTATAAAGTTTACTAGAATGATGGCTCGTTCCATCATATTAGCGCTTTTTAAATTCCTCTACAAGCAACATCATAGTTTAAAGAAAACTTTTGAAATTCCGGTTTACAAAATTTTAACTTTTTTATTGATATTTCGTAAACCGGATCTTCTCGCCGGAAAAAGATCCTTTGATCATCCAACGCAAATGTATTCCTCAACAGAACATGGTTTTCACAGGTTGTTACCACCAGCAGTCACGACAGCCACGTGTTGATTAGAATTAGGGCTTCAATTAAATATGTCTTAACAAATTCCATCGAATATCAAAGCCGAACAATTGAATTAGGGAGCATCGATTTTGCGTGAGCGCAGTCGAAGCAGATTCCGATCGTATTTTTGCCCGTAGGTAAGATGCGACGATATACACCGCTGGCGCTGCCGTAACAGGAGTAATGTTCTACATTTTCACGGGAAGCGATAAAGTTTCGTATACAGCAGCATCGAATGGATTGATTCGAAAATGTAGCTTGTACGAAAGATGACGGATGCGATAACTGGTCACGCAAGGGACGAATTGCACATTACTCGATCGGAATTGCAAGCGGATCGCGGGAAAAAGAACAGCCTAACCTGTAGCGATTAAAAGCCCTCGCCGGTCAGTGATCAAACTGCTAGCGGTTATTGTTTATGACCGACCATCAACTCCTCCGGCGTGTATCACCCATCGGGATGCACAGTGGCCGGAGATCATTTCAAGATTGAAAACATGCTGCTTGCGTATCTTGTAGACTGGAGACCTGTTTAATTAGGGCTTCCAATTGCATGCTATCCTTTGATATTGATTGTGAAACGTGATTGACGCACATCAAGGTAATCGAGGCTAAAAAGCTATTGAGTTAAGTAGAGGCTTTGGTAAAATTTTGTAAACATCGAACTTTTCATATTTTTCCGGATTCAGCTCTGCAAATAACACCCTAGGTTTCGCCTAGCTATTATTCGAAGATCCGCAATTGTACGTCATCTCATCATCGTTATGGTGAGATATCGATCGGGCTCAGTGATTCCGCAAGCTGATGACAGAGTACGCGGGTTACCTATGCGTAAATATAAGTGCATGGATTGCGTGAGAGAACGCGTCCCACGCTGGTCACCTCGTCAAGGTCAAGCTAACCTAACGAGCGGATCTCGTACAACTATCGACCGCATATTGTTTCTAAGTGATAGGTAGTTATGAGTGAGACTGACGCTGGCTAAGTGCATATAGCACTATAATCGGGCCTCAGGAAGATCGCTATCTGTTGAACCAATTGCATCTAATCTGTGAACGGCTCTAAACGGATCCGATTCATTAGGCAAATGATGCACAGCGAATCAATTTTATGGCAGTTTAATTAGAATATCTGGGCGGAGAAAACAATGGGCGTGAGATCATTTGCATTTTCCGCGCTAGATAAAGTTGATGGCTCTGATGGTGCATTTCGGGATTGAAAAGAGTATGACATCCAGATTGCTGTCAAAGCAGATAATGCTTGTTTTATTTATTAGGTTAAACTAATTTTCCTTACAGCTAATTGATATTATCTATTCTTTGAAATTCATCTGGAATTTGTCAAATCCATCAGTTGTTTATTTCAAACTTCAGTTAATCAATCCTAAGCCTTTCGGCGCTGCAACGGGAGCAGTTAATAAATCTTAAGCCTACCATGCTACTTCAGCTAATGGTCGATAAACATCACCATATTCGTTACCGTATGCTCGGTGACTCTTTCCATAGACGAGTCATAAAATTGATACTTTGAAGCATCCACTTATATTTGTGACCGCTAATAAACCGTGGCAGGCATGCCAGTAGGTAGTTGGCTGATAAATATCAATAAAATAAAGCCAGTCATAAATTTCGGTTCGTTATTTTTCCATCATTGCTGCTCAGTGGATTTTAGTGAGGCGAAGCGCAATGTCCGATCGCGACAGCGAGTTTCAGGTGAAACGATAAACCCTAATAACACGCGCATTGTAAAATTGTCACCGTATTAAATTTTTAACGAGGAATGCCTAAGTGCAAGCTTCTTTCAGCATCTCGTTGACCGCACCGGAAATCTAATCATTCTCACACACTCCAACTGGAAGCTTTGGAAACCAGCGCATGAAGCATCAATTTTCAAACCGGGAATAGACATTGTCCACGGCAATTTGTCCGAAAGCTTGTTCGCTTTATCGCTGTCCCGTGTTTGGTTAGATCTGTCAAGCCCCGTGTGGTTCTGCTGCTTCCAGACGTCATCGTTTTCGTTGTTGTCGTAGCCGTCGCCGTCGTCAAAGATGAATGGGTATTCCGAGCTGTCCATCAAAAAATGTGAGCCATAACTAAATCATCGGTAATTACGATAATTTCATTTCCGGTGGATCGTTTCGGATAGCGGAGAATAAGACGATGGTTCGAATTAGAGTTTGTGGCATTGAGGATCGTGGAAAAGTGGGTGCGTGACACGGGATAGGGTTTATTATCAAATTTGATGGTTGAAGAAACATACGCATATGAAACCTATGATTTGAGACTGGTTTTGAGAAATTGACATTTATATGCTACTCAGGTGCAACATGAAAATCAGTTTTGAAAATGAGTTCGTGCTTAATTATATCTAACTGATTTTTACTTGGTTGTTTTGGTTTTTGGGCTTATTATTTAGTTATTTTATTTTCTTGGTTAAAACATTGTAATTGCATCGAAAAATAACCGTTGAGTCGATTAAACCGTTTCGATGGTTTCATTTTCAATTTCATCGGGCCGTTTTGTTTCGCTAGTTTCGTAAGCAATTTTCTGAGGTGTTCAAACCCCCAATGTAAGATTTTGTCCATACAAATCATTTTTTTTTATTTTTAAGGTGGCAGACACAATTGCTTACGTAATAAGTGTACGACCCCCCAAGAAGGTGATTTTCCAGATCAACATCGGATAACGTCTGAACGGTCGGACTAAGAATATGTACAAAAACTATCAAAATTCATCTGTTGGGCTTTGTGTAGCTGTGAAATAAAACTTATTGTTTACCGTAGGGTCGGGGTTCTGCCAAATCACACTAAGTAAATATTTTCATCCGCTAGTGGAAGGGAGGCAATATGTCATAGCTAAGTAAAGACTGTGTTAATGTCTTAGCTGTAACGATTTTCCGGGTATGTGTGCCCTATGCAACAGTTAAACAATATAGCCATCCTCATTTTATAGAAAATCTCAATCATATTACATAATACTAACATTTTCAAAAAGTTGTGATATTTTGTTGCCGGAAAACTCACAAGGCAAAACAGCTTTTAGCTGGCAGATCGTATGGAACAAAGCACCACGCGTCATCGAATCATAATTCTGGGAGGGAAAGTGCGTGGGGACGCGTAGTACATTATAGGCCAGTCTCTCTAGGGCGTTTTGCCTCGCCAAAATGTAAGATGTTTAAACGAAATGTGGAAAATTTCGGATTTTCCTACCTTCTTGTAGATTATTTTGACACTTTTCTCGCTTACCTACATAAATTTAAATCTAGTTTTGTTCCAAACACGTCAAACAGGGTAAATATGAGGGAATACCTACAAGGCGTTTTGCTCTTTCCCTACACGTTGTTTTGTGCGAAAATTTAGGCGATTTTTCATTAGCGCTTGGTGTGGATTGGCAGAACCCCGATCTTATAAAGCTTCAATACACGGTATACAGAATCAATGTAGGCTCGGAATGAAAATTACAGACCCCGTGCTTCAAGAGTTTCGGAACATTCATAGTAGTCCTAATACTAGTCTAGTCTAGTCTACACATGCACAGCCAGTTCGTGAAAGAATCCTAAAAAGTTGTAAATTCAACTACATCTATCACTTTTTTTGTCATTATTTATGTTTGAAACACATCATAAATGTAGTTCAAACATAAAAACAGCGTGCAGCGTTGTTGAAAAACCTGTGAGAATAAATTCTTAATTTGATTTCACAGTTAAACCATAAAACGGGGACATCTTGTACCAATCGCTCCGTATACATTATTGATGGTTGTTGAATCGTTGGGAGTGACTTAGCAATGATGATCAATGTTTACAACAACCATGAATCAGAAAAAATTCGAATTTTTATTGCCCAGGAACTTATTTATAACAACTCAACTTGGTTAGTCTACTGCTTTATATAATTATTTAAAATTTATTATAAATTCCTTTCTTCCTCAATGGCTCTACATTCCAACTGGAACTTGCTTTGGCCTGCTTTTCAACTTAGTATTATATTGGCATTTCCTCAGTTATTAATTGAAAGCTTTTCTATGTCTGCCATTGCATGAGTATGTATCTTGTGGGGCAAGTACAATGGACACTAAGCCCAGGGTGTCGAGAAAGTTTCCAACCCGAAAACATTCTAGACCGGACCAAGAACTGAACTCGCCATCTCCGGATTGGCAATCCTACGCCTTTGCTCGCAAGGCTACTGGAGACCCCAACGATTAATTATAAATTAAATTTATTATTATTCTAACTTTCCCCCTTAAAATGAATAAGGCAGAATGGTATCTATTCTTGAAATTCTGGGTAAATAAGAAAACACCCGACAGTTTAATAAATTCAACTGGGAAATACCTAGCAGTGTACTCTGATTTCTTCCGTTACTATTAAACAAAACATATTGTACTTTGTAGAAGTTAGATGATGCGTAAACCAGGTAACGCTCCCTCTTTTGACGCTTTGATTTGGTTTCCCTAGCAGCATAATTCACATTGATTTGGTTGAAATAACTCATATATGACCAAATTTAGTCGTATATGAGTATAATAAACTGATTTACAACATGTGTGTTGCTCGGGTTACGTTCCCCCGTTTGGGCGCAAAAGAAGATTTTACGATACATAATATACAGAATCGTGTTACCATAACTATCAAAAATTTCATCACACACTACAATAATATAGACGTGGTCTTTCCCGCCCACCTGGCTACATCCTTGGGAATACTTTTGAATTGTAATATAGTGAACTCTCCCCAACTCGATATTCTGTAACTCGATATTTTCCCTTACTCGATGAAATTCAAAGTCCCTTGAAACTATAGCATACTGTGCTCCCTCCGTATGTCGATATCTCCCTTACTCGATAGTAATACTCGATAGTAAAGTCGATGTAATTTTACAATGCATTTTCACCTCGCTAACTCCATTATGTCAGAAACAGTGAGAAATTCGAAGCGCGAAGTGAGTAATTAGAAGTTAAAGGTATGAAGGGAGAACCCGAAAGGGAAAAGTTAGAAGAGAAATTTGATGAGTGAGAAATAAGAAATCAGAGGTGAGATAGAGGAAGTTATAAGTGAGAAGTGAGAAGTGAAAAGTAAGGAGGGAAAAGAAAGAAGTGAAAAGTAATGAGTCAGAAGTGAGATATAAGAAGTTATAGGTGAAAAGTTAGAAGTGAGATGTAAGAAATGAGATGTGTAAAGTGAGAGGTGAGTAATTAATATTTCGAAGTGAGAAGCGAGTAATGGGAAAAGGGAGGTGAAAAGTGAGATGTGCGAAGAGTGTGGGAAAAACTCAAATTCTCAAATCTCATCCACGATTCAACTCAATCGCGAGTCAAATCCCACCAGACTCATGGCCCAGAGAATCGTTCATGATTCGACTCGCAGTTTGCATCATTGCATAATTTTTATGCGTTCTTTTTTGTTTATTGCATCCAATCAATTTTGTTTGCTTAAAACAATGAATAATAAATCCATATGTAAACACAAAATACGCTTCCATTGGGTTTTGAGGCCTTTTGGAGCGAAATCATTTTTCGGCGAATGAGCGATACGATGTGATTCTGCGTGAAAACCTCATGTGTGATGCTGTTCCAGCAGAATCGCTAATGAGTTAGCTCGTGCATGAGTTCTCGATCAAAGACTAATCTAATAAAGTCTTTGCCTCGATGATTGAGATTTGAGCATGATTCTATCAAAACTGGAAGTAAGTGATGAGAAGTGAAAAGTAAGAAATGAGGAGGGAAAAGTAAGAAGGGAGTAGCTAGAAGTCTCAATCACGAGAATGTGTGGGGCGCCCTGAGACCAAAGGGGGTTCCTGAGAAAATCATCGGCCTCTTTGAGGCACAGTACGAGGCCTGCTCGTGTAGAATCTATCCGGGTCGTAGCTGGTGTGAGGCAAGGATGTATTCTATCACCGTTACTGTTCCTCATCGCAATCGATGAGATCATGGTAGGTGCGATTAACCGTGATCCAAACCACAGGCTGCTATGGCAGCCTACAACCATGGAGCGCCTAAACGACTTCGAATTGGCTGATTACGTTGCACTCCGCGCCCGGCGGCATTCACCCATGAATAATTTGATCATATCTCATGCTCCGTAATGGTGCCTTTTTTGTTATGAACACTAGTGCTGTAAAAAGGAATCACTGCTGAAGCAAGAAAGGTGTCTTCGGAGAGTGTTGGGGTGGGGATACACTACCTATCCATAACAGGTACCGCAAAACATCACAAGGACGCCCTTATTCGTACTGACTAATCAGATCGAGAAGAGCCACCGTTGCCAACTAGAGCGTGAACCGGATACCTGGGACTCCCACAATATCCGCGGCAATAGTAGCAAACAATGCCCTGTACGTATTAAGTTTTCAATATACAATAGGTATAAAACATCTAATTTAAAATATAATTAACCCTCTAATTCCCAAGACCGATATTAGACGGGGTATCGTATTTCTTTATTAAGTTTTAAAATAACAATAATTCATGACTCATTTTGATTTTATTCAATAATATGGACTTAAATGCGTGATTCATAGTAATTTAAGGCTTATTTATAGAATCTCAGTAATTAAAAAGAAATGTTGAAAATTAGTTTGGTGTTTAAATTTCAATCGCTTTGGAAAGTAAATAATTATTAACTTAGAATTAATCCACAACTAAACCGATGTAATGGAGATCTTCATACAACATGATACTTTCTTAGGTCTCGAATTTATTTTAAGAAAATTTAAAAACTACATAAAACTTTCAAAACGACGGAGATTCGAAAATGATAAACAAATACAAAAAAACGAGAATAAACAACTATTAAAAGAAAAATAGTGATTTCGATAAATACGAACATTTGAGTCTTAGAGGGTTAAAGGAGACAACTAGAGCTTGCTCACCAAATTCATGGGTCCGTTTTATACTTAAACTGGGTCGGCCACACTATACGTAGGGGCGGAAACGAAATCTGCAAACAAGCATTATTCTGGAATCAACGGGACATCGCAGCAGAGGCAGACCCAGATGCTCATGGCGGCGAAGCCTCAATAAAGAAATAAAAGAAGTCGACCGAAATCTAACCTGGCAACAGGTTAAAGCGATAGTTGGACATCGCTCAGGATGGAGATCTTTCAAGTCAGCCCTTTGCACTACCGGAGGTGTACAGGACCCATAAGTTAGTAAGAATTCGCTCTGGAACTCGTCCAGGAATTTGTTTTGGATTTTATCCAGTAATTCGTTCTGGAATTCGTCTAATAATTTGTTTAGGAATTCCATTCCAATCCAGAATTCATCCAGATATTCGTTACAGAATTCATCCTGGATATAGTTCTGGATTTTGTCTAGAAATTTCTCGTGGAATTTATTCAGAAATTCATTCCGTAGTTTGTCCTGAATTTGTTACTGGAATTTGTTACTGACTTTGCCCAGAATTTCGTTTCAAAATGTCTTCTGAATTTTCTCCAGATGTTTGATCTAGGATTCGTTCAGAAATTCAATTCGGAATTTGTCCGGAAATTCTAATTCGAAAATCATTTAGGAAGTTATTCCAGCTTTTGTTCAGGAATTCATTCCAGAATTTCAATTCCATGATTTCGTTCCGGAACTGGTCTAGGAATTTGTTACGGAATTTCTCCAGATGTTCGTTTCTGATATCATCCAGAATCTCGTTCCAGAGTTTGTCCTGGATTACATTCCCGAATTTCTTTAAGAATTCGTTCCGAGGTTTGCTGAGGTTTGCCGAGAAATTCGATTCATAATTCGTTCCTGAATTCGATAAAGAATTCGATATAGAACTTGTCCAAGATTTTGTTCCAGAATTCCTACAAGAGTTCGTAATGGAATTCGTTCCAAATTTTGTTCACGTATTTGTTCCAGAATTCTGCCAGGAATTCTTTCTGGTGTTCCTTCCAGAATTCTTTCCGGAATTTCATTCGGAATTCATTCCAGAATTCCTTCAAGAATTCGTTTCAGAATTTTCACACGAATTCTTCCAGGAACTCGTTATGGAATTCCTCCGGGAATTTGTTCTGAAGTTTGTCCTAAATTCGTCAAGGGATTCGTTCATGAATTTGTTCACACTAAATTTTTTCACCGATCTCGGCTGTGCAAATCTCGGTTCAAGTTCGTTTGCTGACTCCTTGAGTGCCGCAGTAAACAAACTAATTTTTCAGCTGAGATATCAGCAGAAAGTCACAAACCGAGCGCTCGGCTGTGCGGATCTCGGCAAAAGAATCAAAATATGCCGAGCTGAACTGAGTGTGTTAAAGAATATACTCCAGAATTTTGCCATGAATTTGTTCCGGATCTCTTCAAGGAATTCATCAAATAATTCGTTCCTGAGTTTCTCCAGGAATTAATTTCGTAAATTGTCCAGAATTTCGTTATAGAACTTTTCCAGGAGTTCGTTCCGGAGATGTTCTAGAAATTTGTTCCAATTCGTCCAGGCTATTCCTTTCGGAATTCGCACGAGGAATTCATTAAGGGATTACTATAGAAATTCATTCACGAATCCTTCAAGAAATTCGTTCCGAAGTTCGTTCGGGATTGTGTTCCTGAATTCGTTTAGCATTTCGTCCAGGAGTATATTCTGAAATTCTTCCAAGTAGTCCAAGTATTTCTTCAGAAATCCGTTTCAGAGTTTCTCCAGCAATTCGTTCTGAAATTTGTTTTAGAATTCGTTCCGAAATTGCTCTAGATTCTGTGATTCTAGGAATTCCTTGTTCTGTGATTCTAGGAATTCCTTTTAGAATTCACTCATGAACTCACTCAGGAATTCTTCCTGGAATTTGTTCCGATTTCGATGAGGAATTCCTGCAGAAATTCGGTCCGGAATTCCTCCTGACATTCGTTTCGAAGTTCGTCCGGAAATACGTTTCTTAATTCGTCATGGAATTCATTCAGCATTTCATCCACGAATATGTTCCGAAATTCGTTTGGAAATTTGCTACGGTATTTCTTCATGAATTCGTTTCAAAATTTCTCCAGCAATTTGTTCTGGAATTCGTTTAAGAATTCATTCAGGCATTCGTTTCAGAGTTCGCCCTGAAATACGTTCCACAATTTGTCTGGAATTTTTTCTTCCAGAATTTGTCCAGAGATTCGTTCCGTAATTGTAGGAAATTCTTCCGAAATTCTCTCAGGAATTCGTTCCACAATTCTTCCTGGAATCTGTTCAGAATTCAATAAGGAATTTCTGCAGGAATACGGTCCGGAACTCTCTTGAAATTTATTCCTTAATTCGTCAATGAAATCGTTCTGCATTTCATCCAGTAATATATGCCGAAATTCGTCTAGCAATTTGTTCCGGTATTTCTTCATGAATTCGTTTCAGAATTTCTCCATCAATTTGTTCTAGAATTCATCCCAGAAATTATTCAGTAGTTCGTTTCGGAATTGGGTTGGAAATCCTTTCCGGAATTCATCTAGGAATTCTCGTTCCGGATTACCTTCAATTTTTTTCGGAAATTCTTCCGGTTTCATGCATTGTTTCTCTCCGGAATTCCCCCAGGAACTCGTTCCGGAAATCCAACACGGATTTTTACAGGAATCTATTTCGTAATTCTTCCTAGATGTCTCTCTAGCATTTGATTAAGAATGCTTTTCGGAATTCATCGAGAAATTCGCTTCCAGAAATCCTACAGGAATACGTTTCGGAATTTCTTTAGGAATTCATTCCGAACTTCGTTCAAGAATTCTTTCCGGAATTCGCCTAGTAATTTGCTCCGGAATTCGTCCAGAAATTCATTCCAGACTTTTTTTTACAGTATCTATAGGGTGGTCTAACCGGTAGTACCGAAACCGGTAATACCGGTATTACCGGACAATTTTGGGTACCGAAAATACCGGTATTATAGACGGAAAATACCGGTATTTTCGGTATTTAAAATTTTGCTGTCAGTATAAAAAATCTGACTTTTTCTTCAATGAACATTGTTGATATCGTCCAGAATTTTCCCGCAATGTAAGAAATTATAAAAACTGTACGAGCCGTAGTAGTTCTTTCCGTAGATCACCTGTGAAAAACGATTTTCTGCAAAAATATGTCCGTTCTGAATTCGGATAAGAATTTGAATTAGTGGCTGACGCCAAGGCATGCTGAAATAATTCAAGCCCTCGAACCTGTTCAAGCTGTTGTGGAACTACTGCTCTGTGAGTTCTGCTCTCTATATGAAGTCAACGTGCCGTTCCAATTTACGTTGGAACTATTATCAAATCAAGCCACAGAAATTTCCGCCACAATTTCGATGCTTTTAAGAAATGAATCCAAGAGAGACGATCCAAATACGCCGATCTTTTTGCCGATTTTGGCATTTTCTTCAAGGCATCCAGAGCTACTTTGATAAGGCAAGTGTATGGGATCTTGAAGCGTCTAATCATTCCTGATGCGATCGTTAAAACTGAGACAACGACCATACCTGACGATCGGTACAAAGAAGATGCCTCTTTGAATATTTTTCTGGTTTATCGGTTGAAGAACAACTTGTGAAGAGACTGTAGCAAAGCAAAACACTTGCGTTGCTGGTGGCAAATACGTTGACTCCAGGATCCTTGCATTCAATCCGTAAGGGATTCTCCTACATGAATCGGAAGGGATTAAGGGCAAGTATTTGACACTGATTTTCGACGGTCTTGGAATTATTCGTTCTACTTCGGTTGAACTATAGATAGTAGAATCTATAGATGAGCGAAAGCATGGCTGAGTCGATTTTTTTGCCCGTGCACACGCGTATATGACGTCACAGCCCTTAACGTTTCCATTGAAATCGTGACGTCATGCTCGTTTGGAGACACATTTGACAGTTCGTTTGGAGACAGAGGATTTATCTTCGCTCATCTATATATTCCACTATCTATAGGTTGAACCAGAGAGGGCATTCTCAGTAGATGGCTGCTAACCAGAGCTGGCATTTCCTCACACACTGTGCACATTGAGGAGATTTTAATACACACCACAGAGAGTGACGCTGATCCTCATCGTGTAACAAAGCCAACACGATGAGTGAGGACGTAGACGAAGAGTGAGAGAATTTTTCTGGTGAGAGTTGGGCCATCACAAAGTTGTGCCACTTGGTGCAATATTCTTGAAAATGATATTGTTTTCTATGATGCTCGTAAAAATACTTTGGAACACAAACATATTTTGGTGGGGTTTCAATGAAGTTTGGCGCTCCATGTTAAAACGTATTACATTGGGAAATAAGAGTTGCATAAAAAAGAGGAAGCCAAAATATGATATTTCCTTCAACGCTTCTCAACAATTATAGGAGCAATTTAGATAAAAGCGGGTAGGTGTCGTTCACCTAAGGTGACGTTCGAATAAGAAGGGTGAATCAATATTTCGATGGCAAACACACAAAAATCCGTTATCAGAGCAGAAGTATTCTGAGCATAATGCATCAAGAAAAAATATAGCACTGAAATGAACTAATGGGAATTTATATAAGTTCCATATTTTCTGTTTTTGTTTTACTTTTATTACCTGACGGAAATTGTATTTAAAAATTGTCAGTAACATATTTTGAATTAACAGGCGGGGCGGAATAGGTAGTACAAAGGCATCTGAATTGCCCACAGACATATTAGCATTTCCATATCATTGTAAAAAGCGTTTAAATAACTTCACGCATAAGTAATACACTCATCTCATTAATTTTAGCAAAAACATCTTATCCATATTTTATTACGCATAAATAGTATCAACAACTACGTTTTACTTTAGTAATGTTTACTTTCTTTCTGTTTGATTCACCGTTCTGTCAAAACTCATTGAGGAACACGGTGTGTCAACTCTTCGTGCCTAACAAATGCATTCGCTGCAAAGTAAAAACACAAAGAGGTCTCACTGCGTTGAGGAAGAGGAAAAATGAGCGATAATCGAAACACACTCTCTCTGGTATTTTTGAGGAGTGCGAAAGACACGCACATTTCGACTACACTGAGGAGTATGCCAGCCCTGCTGCTAACAAAATCCAATGCGGATTGGGAGATGAGTCGCTCAGTATGTAATGTCTACTTAAGTTTCGCTTTGCCCAGCTCAACAAGCAATGATTTACACATTCAGAAAATATTGTTTTTCACCCAGAAGTCCAAATCAAAAGTTTTTCTTTTACTACCTGTCATTTTCACAAAAACCAGTATTCTACCGGTATTACCGGTTTTAACTCCATCAAATACCGAAAACCGGTATTTGACAAAAATGGCCAATACCGACCACCCTAAGTATCTATCATGGAATTTGTCCAAGAATTCTTCTTGGAAGTCGTTTCGGATTTTTTCTAGGAATATATTGCAGGATTCGCTCCGGTTTTCCTTCAGGTGTTTAGAATTCGTCCAGGGATTCATTCCTGAATTCCTCTAGGAATTTGTTAGGTTATGTTAGTAGTTGAAGCTGCTGTCTAGCGCATTGAAGTTACCTCAAATACATTTTGGAATTATATCTTTATATGCTGCCCATCTCAACATATCGAGTTTTTATACATTGTAATTATAGAGAAATGATAAAGAATAAAGAATATATCCATACACAATTTACTCAAAAAAAGATTTTTTATTTATTTCAAACAAGTAACTTATTTATTCCATTCATTTCATATAATTTCATAAGTAATTTTTATTATGGTTACAAAACTTCAACAATTTAGTTTCAGTTACTGCGACTAGCGCTAAAACTCTGTTACTAGTGGACTTCAAACAACGAACAATTAGGCAAACCTTCGCACAAGAAGTCCACCATAGAACACATTTTGAAACTCAGCCTCTGCAATGAGCTATTGACAAACTGCTAAATGAACGAACGTACATTACTAAATGATCGAAAATATCCTAGCCTTAGGCCAAATGCGACAGAACTAATTCGAGTGAAAGGCGGCCTTTGGTTTAAAATAACAGAAATGGCTTATCGTTTTTTTTTGACACATATTCAGCCGATTATTTTACAAATTTGAACTAAACTTGTGACACCCCTAACTATATTCAAGGTTGAAGCAAAGAAATTAATACAATTAAGATAAATATACCTAGTGCTGGCGATGGTGACACTTTTTTCGTGAATTATAACGATAATGAAAATTTTTGAAGTACAACATCACAATGGGTAAAAACTGCACAGCAAGGAGGAAGATCTTTCATAAGAAATTACGCGTGAGTTTCTAGCGTGCAGTATTTTGACGGATCGAAATAATATTTAAAAATTTTAAACTCCCTCTATAAGTTGCGTTTGAATGATTTATTTTTTCTCAAATGTTTGCTTTCGTTCATACATCCATGGTCCGATTAGGAAAAGAAGTAGTCGAGCCATTGTCCGAAGCCTCCAAAAACTGTATGTTCTGAAATCGACATATTTTACTCGATTTGAATACGTTTAGGGGCGCCAACAATTTGTCGGCCCTGGCGAGGCACTCCTTTTGTTTTCAATTTTCAATATTTTTAGTGTGAGTTCACTTGTCATAGGAAAATTTAGTACTGTCTAATTTAATTCTATTACAAGAAAATTGACCTTGAATAAGTAAAGGAATGGATTGAGCAAAAAAAAATCAAATTATTTTTTTGATTGCTGCCATATAGGGGAACTGCTCCGTTTTCTCATCTCATCGCAAAACAAAGAAATACAGTACCAATCACGTCGCTTCTTTTTGCAAACACGCGTGCTCACTGGTGAAAAAAATCACAAAAATAAGAATCTAACTAAATTTCTTTTCATTGCTTTGTTTTTGATGGGATGGAAATAGGAGCTATGGGATGAAGTGCCGAACCGTTCCCCTATATGTACTAGAATCTACATTATTATCACTGCTCCCTCTCACATCAAGTTTACGTAATGTACTACATTCAACTTTCTAAAGATATTTCCAAATATAATAGATTTTACTAATATTGTCTTTTAAATTGCTTGAAGAAAATCTCAATCGCATAATCTGAAGGAAACATCAATGAATACAAACTCTAAGCGCGAAGTGTCCGAAGCATAAAAGAATTACCATGTTGAGATCACCACACACTAAATGCCGATTCGAGCTCGCAGTGGGATGCTTAAACCACGAATAAGAAAAAACGCTTCGCAAGTAATATGCATTCAGGGAGCCGAAAGTATCGCAATACCATCGCTTTCGAATCGTCCCAGGACAGGCGATAGGACAGCTCGATAACAAAGAAAAAATGTGTTCAAATCACGCACAAAATGTAATTTAAGATAAAAATCCGAGGACAACTACTGGGAGCTGCGAGCAGCGACCAACGCCGAATGGTTTACGATTGGTTTGGAAGCATGATCCTTGCCGCCATTCGTCGTCAAATGGGGGCCTACCGGCCAGCGGGGTGGGAACCGAGGAGATCGATACCGGTTGCCTGTCTTATCGATCGCGAGCGTGCTGTTGATTATATCCAGTTTACTTAATCTGTAATTACGCCTCATCTCTTGTTTCGGTTATTTCGGGCGATTTATTGCGTGTTAAAATTAATATATGGCCCGTTTCTGGGTTGCACGTGTTGTGTAGTTTAGATGAGATGAATTTCGCTTGGTTAAGTTTTTTTTCACAAATTTTAACCCTACAGCAGTCATTTATTTTCAGTAGTATGCAGGAAAACCTTGGATTCCAATATGAAGCAATTGAAAATCATTGCAGTTTTGGGTCTAATTGATTGATTTGGAATACTTTTACATCGCCTTTGATGTTCGGTCCGATCGACAGTTTTTTTAAAAATAGAACCTCAAACAGATTTATACATTCAATTCAAATTGCAAATTTCATTACATTCTAAAGTTATTGTAAGTACTGCAGTAAGTATTTCTTGGACAAATGCTAATGTTGGTTTTTTCCAATCGTGTCCGAAGGGTTAATACAAGCCGAAACAAAATATCCACCAAATACCAGTAGCCTAATCGATGGAATCAAATTTATGTCAACTTTGGTTCCCATCGTAATTGCCACCGAAAAATGGACGGAACATGGCTTCGTATCTCTATTTTCTCCGTTTACGGCACTCGACAAATTCATTTGTACTGATCATCATGCCAACGAGCGTTCTCTTAATCACCCTAAGGCCATCCGCTCCCTAGAAGCGACCCGTTTCTTCTGCAGATCATCAGCGCAGCGGCCACGACGACCACAACGGGCCCTCCAATCGCGATCACAAATTGGGCAGAAAATTCGCCACCCGACCGGTCGCCCTGTTTGGCCAGTGGCCATCCCACCATCCCGGTCACCGTTAAATACGGCTCATAAAACCGAAAAATTCCTTTCCACTTTAAACTTATCCGATTAAAATTAACTGTGCTCGTAACCTGAGCTGTCCAATGTTTATTAAAAATAACATCGCGTCGATTTATTCCGACAACTTTGGGGCACACCGTGCGCGCCGTTTCGGTTCGTCTTGGTTAGACCTCCGGCGAAACCGTTTCAAATCCAATTCGAATGAACCGCGTGCCCTAGACTGGCGCGATTTGTTTTCATTTTCCAAGTTGGATTGGATTTGGTTTGGATTTTGATTGGATTCGATTTGGATCGGATTGTATTTGGATTTGGATTGGATTTGGATTGGATTTGGATTGGATTTGGATTGGATTTGGATTGGATATGGATTGGATTTGGATTGAATTTGGATTGGATTTGGATTGGATTTGGATTGGATTTAGATTGGATTTGGATTGAATTTGGATTGAATTTGGATTGGATATGGGTTGGATTTGGATTGGATTTGGATTGGATTTGGATTGGATTTAGATTGGATTTGGATTGAATTTGGATTGAATTTGGATTGGATTTGGATTGGATTTGCATTGGATTTGGATTGGATTTGGATTGGATTTGGATTGGATTTGGATTGGATTTGGATTGGATTTGGATTGGATTGGATTGGTTTGGATTGGTTTGGATTGGTTTGGATTGGTTTGGTTGGTTTGGTTGGTTTGGTTTGGATTGGTTTGGTTGGTTTGGTTGGTTTGGATTGGTTTGGATTGGTTTGGATTGGTTTGGTTGGTTTGGATTGGTTTGGATTGGTTTGGATTGGTTTGGATTGGTTTGATTGGTTTGGATTGGTTTGGATTGGTTTGGATTGGTTTGGTTGGTTTGGATTGGTTTGGATTGGTTTGGATTGGTTTGGATTGGTTTGGATTGGTTTGGATTGGTTTGGTTGGTTTGGATTGGTTTGGATTGGTTTGGATTGGTTTGGTTGGTTTGGATTGGTTTGGATTGGTTTGGATTGGTTTGGTTGGTTTGGATTGGTTTGGATTGGTTTGGATTGGTTTGGATTGGTTTGGATTGGTTTGGATTGGTTTGGATTGGTTTGGATTGGTTTGGATTGGTTTGGATTGGTTTGGATTGGTTTGGATTGGTTTGGATTGGTTTGTGTTGGTTTGGATTGGTTTGGATTGGTTTGGATTGGTTTGGATTGGATTGGTTTGGATTGGTTTGGATTGGTTTGGATTGGTTTGGATTGGTTTGGATTGGTTTGGATTGGTTTGGATTGATTTGGATTGGTTTGGATTGGTTTGGATTGGTTTGGATTGGTTTGGTTGGATTTGGATTGGATTTGGATTGGTTTGGTTGGTTTGGATTGGTTTGGTTGGTTTGGATTGGTTTGGATTGGTTTGGATTGGTTTGGATTGGTTTGGATTGGTTTGGTTGGTTTGGTTGGTTTGGATTGGTTTGGATTGGTTTGGATGAGATTTGAATTGGTTTGTGTTGGATTTGATTGGTTTGGATTGGTTTTGATTGGTTTTGATTGGATTTGGATTGGATTTGGATTGATTTGGATTGGATTTGGATTGATTTGGATTGATTTGGATTTGGTTTGGATTGGATTTTTGGATTGGATTTGGATTGGTTTGGATTGGTTTGGATTGATTGGATTGATTTGATTGGATTTGGATTGGATTTGGATTTTGTTTGGATTGGATTTGGATTGAATTTGGATTGGATTTGGATTGGATTTGGATTGGATTTGGATTGAATTTGGATTGGATTTGGTTTGGATTTGGTTTGGATTTGGATTGGATTTTTATTGGATTGGATTTGGATTGGATTGGATTGGATTTGGATTGGATTGGATTTGGATTGAATTTGGAATTGATTTGAATTAGATTTAGATTAGATTTGGATTTGAATTGGATTTGAATTGGATTTGGATTGGATTTGGATTGGATTTGGATTGGATTTGGATTGGATTTGGATTGGATTTGCTTGGATTGGATTGGTTTGGATTGGTTTGGATTGGTTTGGATTGGTTTGGATTGGTTTGGATTGGTTTGGATTGGTTTGGATTGGTTTGGATTGGTTTGGATTGGTTTGGATTGGTTTGGATTGGTTTGGATTGGTTTGGATTGGTTTGGATTGGTTTGGATTGGTTTGGTTTGGATTGGTTTGGATTGGTTTGGATTGGTTTGGATTGGTTTGGATTGGTTTGGATTGGTTTGGATTGGTTTGGATTGGTTTGGATTGGATTTGGATTGGATTTGGATTGGATTTGGATTGGATTTGGATTGGAATGAATTTGGATTGGGTTTGGATTGGATTGGATTGGATTTGGATTGGATTTGGATTGGATTTGGATTGGATTTGGGTTGGATTTGGATTGGATTTGGATTGAAATTGGATTGGAATTTGGATTGGATTTGGATTGGATTTGGATTGGAATTGGATTCGATTTTGATTGGATTTGGATTGGATTTGGATTGGATTTGAATTAGATTTGGATTGGATTTGGATTAGGTTTGGATTGGATTTGGATTGAATTTGGATTGGATTTGGAATGGATTTGGATTGGATTTGGATTGAATTTGGATTGGATTTGGTTTGGATTTGGATTGAATTTTGATTGGATTGGATTTGGATTGGATCGGATTGGATTTGGATTGGATTGGATTTGGATTGGATTTGGATTTGAATTGAATTTGGAATTGATTTGGATTTGAATTGAATTTGGAATTGATTTGGATTAGATTTAGATTAGATTTGGATTTGGATTTGGATTGGATTTGGATTTGGATTGGATTTGGATTGGATTTGGATTGGATTTGGATTGGATTTGGATTTGGATTGGATTTGGATTGGATTTGAATTAGATTTTGATTTCGATAGGATTTGAATAGTAGTTTTATTTGTATTGGATTTGGATTGGTTTTGGATTAGATTTGGATTTGATTTTTTTGGGTTTGGATTGGATTTGGATTAAATTTGGATTGGATTTAGATTGGACTTGGATTGGATTTGGATAGAATTTACAATGGATTTGAATTTGATTTGAATTGGATTTGGATCGGATTTGGAAAGGATTTGGAATGGATTTGGATGAGATTCTGAAAGTTCAAAGAAGTTTGTAAAAACTGGAAGAGATGTTTAAAAGTCTACAACAATGTACAGAACATGCGATACAATCATATTTTCTGTAATATAACAAATGGGATGAATCAGTCTAACGTCGCTGCTCCAATGATACGGAGTCTCCAAAAACTCGGTCCTTTTCTAAAAGTCATCCATTCCTATTTAGATCTCGGTCCAACCAGCAATGCGTGCAAAGAAAGAGATGAGGGAATTTACGCTCGGTCATATTAGTGGTAATGTAGAAAGTCATCAGCGGCAACGCTTCAGTCACGCGGGGTTCGGTGGCTAGCCGCAGGCGTAAAGTGGTGTGTCTATTTGACCCGCGTGCGAGTGGAGGATTTTTCGATCCACTTTGATCTGCGATATGGGGTTCCTGCTGGTAACTTTTACGGCCAGCATGCATGGTCCAACCGAGACAACGAAAACAAGGAGCAACAGTCGGCAGCAGCCAGCTAAGCTGCCATTATCAATTCCATATATCTCGGACGCCAAGCTTGAACCTTTGGTGAGCTCGTATCGATTCCCCGATGACCTCTGCTTTCGGATGGTGTGCAGGCGTAAATCTTATTTGAGAAATGGAAATTAAGTTCATTTAAGACTAGGGTAACCAGAATTAATATTTCGAGGTTACTTTTGTCTCATCAGACACTGTATACAATATAAAGGGTGAAAAGGTTGACAACAGAGTGTATTGTTTCGTTATTTCTGTCGCTTGATAACTATATTCGAAGATATGCTAATATGAACTGTAAAACCCTGATTAATCCACCTAGCGGTGATGATGCCTTTCTCGCTCGTTCAAAAGGGTTGACAAACATATTTTTCACATTTGTTTATGGCAGCCTTACTTTGTACCGTTAAATGCACAAAAACGATCCATAAAAATGAAAACGATCCATAAATAACATCTGAATGTTCCATAAAACGCTATCATGAATCCAAAAAAAATGTTAAGGCGTATCCATAAAAAATGATTTTAAAATCCATAACTAAGCATAACTAAGCTAAAAAAATAAACCAAATGATTGAAAAATAAGTATGTACCTTTGAACATGATCAAGAAAAACAATATCATTCCTGCTATTTTCCCATCATCCATTTGGAAATTGGAAAATTTAGAAAACTACATTTTGATCCATAAAAATACAATTTTGCGAAATTTTATTGGTGATTATGATCCCTAACTTCGGTAATATGATCCATAGTTTGGATACATGATCCATAATGTTGGTCATTTGACAAACTTTCGAGTGTTTCTTGTTTTGAAGTCAGAATCCAGCTTAGGCTTCTGGCATCCATCAATAAGTTAGCCTTGATTCATATTAATTTGTTTTTGTATATATTATAATGAACTGATCTAAAATTATTTATCAGATCACTCTGTACAGGTAAACTATCACTGTACAAAATCTGATAGATTACTCGTGACAGAGCTGGTGTTACCGAAATCAGCATACTTGGGCCAATAATGTCTAATACTTTATATCATACTGATTGCATACCTGATATTATTCTATCAGGAAATCAAAAATCGTTGATTGCCTTAGAGTAATTTGTTATGGATTATAGCAAGGATGTTTTCGATCATTTAGTAATAAAGGTTCGATAATTTAGTAGTTTGTCAATAACTCATTCCAGAGGATAAATGTCGAAAAATATTCGCACCAGAAATCCACCATAAAACACGTTTAAAATTTAATTTCTGGTATGAGTAATCGACATACTAAATGATCGAACTTAGATTACTACATGATCCAAAACATGCTTGGATTGTAGAAAAGTTTGGATACATTTTCCATTGACTTTCTAAAAAGAAAAATTTTCTTCAAATACTACCGAATCTCAGCTTCTCCCACGTAATCCGAGTGCTATTTGAAATCTTCAAACAGATGTGTTGTCACTATGAATGGGGTTCCAATTGGTCTAGAGAAGTCCAAGATTTAGGACTTATGTATAGCATGAATTAATTAACCGATTAATTAACCACACCGAAGGTATGCAAGCGAAAAGGTAAGGAATATAGTAAGTAGTTATAGAAAATCAAAACCATTTACTCAAATAAATTGTTGTATTTACAAACTAATTGTTAGACCGCAGCCATGTTTTACATATACTGTGCCAATATGAATTATTTGCTGAAACGCCAGGAAGAATGCCTTACAGAGGATTCAAAATAAATGTTGAAATTGATTCTGAAGTTGCTTCCCTGCACACCAAAACATTATGAATATTAGGTGACATTCATTCATTTATTTAGTCTACATCTATACAGATAACACTGAATCAACAATTTGACGCCACAATACACGGTTCGAGGCCGCATCTCTCCATCCTCGAATACGCCCCACGCTCGCCAAGTCGTTCTGCACCTGGTCTGCCCATCTCGCCCGCTGCGCTCCACGTCGTCTCGTACCTGCCGGATCGGAAGCGAACACCATCTTTGCAGGGTTGCTGTCCGGCATTCTTGCAACATGCCCTGCCCATCGTACCCTTCCGGCTTTAGCTACCTTCTGGATACTGGGTTCGCCGTAGAGCTGGGCGAGCTCATGGTTCATTCTTCGCCGCCACACACCTTCTTCTTGCACACCACCAAAGATGGTCCTAAGCACCCGTCTCTCGAATACCTGAGTGCTTGCAAGTCCTCCTCGAGCATTGTCCATGTTTCATGTCTGTAGAGGACTACCGGTCTTATTAACGTCTTGTACATGACACATTTGGTGCGGTGGCGAATCTTTTTCGACCGCAGTTTCTTCTGGAGCCCGTAATAGGCCCGACTTCCACAGATGATGCGCCTTCGTATTTCACGACTAACGTTGTTGTCAGCCGTTAGCAAGGATCCGAGGTAGACGAATTCCTCGACCACCTCGAAGGTATCCCCGTCTATCGTAACACTGCTTCCCAGGCGGACCATGTCGCGCTCGGTTCCACCCACAAGCATGTACTTTGTCTTTGACGCATTCACCACCAGTCCAACTTTTGTTGCTTCACGTTTCAGGCGGGTGTACAGTTCTGCCACCTTTGCAAATGTTCGGCCGACAATGTCCATGTCATCCGCGAAGCAAATAAATTGACTGGATCTGTTGAAAATCGTTCCCCGGCTGTTACACCCGGCTCTCCGCATGACACCTTCTAGCGCAATGTTGAACAACAGGCACGAAAGTCCATCACCTTGTCTTAGTCCCCGGCGCGATTCGAACGAACTGGAGTGTTCGCCCGAGATCTTCACACAGTTTTGCACACCATCCACCGTTGCTTTGATCAGTCTGGTAAGCTTTCCAGGAAGCTGTTCTCGTCCATAATTTTCCATAGCTCTACGCGGTCTATACTGTCGTATGCCGCCTTGAAATCAACGAACAGATGGTGCGTTGGGACCTGGTATTCACGGCATTTTGAAGGATTTGCCGTGCAGTAAAGATCTGGTCCGTTGTCGAGCGGCCGTCAACGAAGCCGGCTTGATAACTTCCCACGAACTCGTTCACTAATGGTGACAGACGACGGAAGATGATCTGGGATATCACTTTGTAGGCGGCATTAAGGATGGTGATCGCTCGAAAGTTCTCACACTCCAGTTTGTCGCCTTTCTTGTAGATGGGGCATATAACCCCTTCCTTCCACTCCTCCGGTAGCTGTTCGTTTTCCCAGATTCTGACTATCAGTTTGTGCAGGCAAGTGGCCAGCTTTTCCGGGCCCATCTTGATGAGCTCAGCTCCGATACCATCCTTACCAGCTGCTTTATTGGTCTTTAGCTGTTGAATGGCATCCTTAACTTCCCTCAAGGTGCGGGCTGGTTGGCTTTCATCGTCCGCTGAACTGACGTAGTCATCTCCTCCGCTGCCTTGACTTTCATTGCCTGTACTCTCAGCGCCATTCAGATGTTCCTCGTAGTGCTGCTTCCACCTTTCGATCACCACACGTTCGTCCGTCAAGATGCTCCCATCCTTATCCCGGCACATTTCGGCTCGCGGCACAAAGCCTTTGCGGGATGCGTTGAGCTTTGATAGAACTTGCGTGTATCTTGAGAACGGCACAGCTGTTTCATCTCCTCGCACTCCTCTTCTTCTAGGCGGCGTTTCTTCTCCTGAAAAGGCGGGTCTGCTGTCTCCGCTTCCGTCTATAACGTTCCACGTTCTGCCGGGTACCTTGCTGCAGCGCGACCGCCCACGCTGCGTCCTTCTCCTCCAGAATCTGTCTGCACTCTTCGTCGAACCAATCGTTCCGTCGACTTCGACCCATATACCCGACGTTGTTCTCCGCTGCGTTGTTAATGGCTGCTTTGACTGTATTCCAGCAGTCCTCAAGAGGGGCCCCATCGAGCTCACCCTCTTCCGGCAACGCTGCCTCGAGATGCTGCGCGTATGCAGTGGCGACATCAGGTTGCTTCAGTCGCTCTAGGTCGTACCGCGGCGGTCGTCGGTACCGAACATTGTTGATGACGGATAGTTTTGGGCGCAGTTTAACCATCACCAGATAGTGGTCAGAGTCGATGTTAGCGCCACGATATGTCCTGACGTCGATAATGTCGGAGAAGTGCCGTCCATCAATCAGAACGTGGTCGATTTGTGATTCTGTCTGCAGTGGTGATCTCCAGGTGTACCGATACGGGAGGCTGTGTTGGAAGTAGGTGCTGCGAATGGCCATATTCTTGGAGGCGGCGAAATGAATTAGTCGTAGGCCGTTTTCGTTCGTCAGCCGGTGAGCGCTGAACTTTCCAATAGTCGGTCTAAACTCCTCCTCTTGGCCAACCTGAGCGTTCAAATCTCCTATGATGATTTTGACGTCGTGGCTTGGGCAGCTGTCGTACTCACGTTCCAGCTGCGCGTAGAATGCGTCCTTATCATCATCAGTGCTTCCGGAGTGTGGGCTATGGACGTTGATTATGCTGAAGTTGAAGAACCGGCCTTTGATCCTCAACCTGCACATTCTCTCGTTGATCGGCCACCACCCGATCACGCGCCTTTGCATATCGCCCATCACTATGAAAGCTGTTCCCAGCTCGTGTGTGCTGCCGCAGCTCTGGTAGATGGTATGATTACCTCTAAACGTTCGCACCATTGATCCCTTCCAACAAACCTCCTGCAGCGCTACGATGCCGAATTCACGGTCCTTGAGCACATCGGCGAGTATGCGTGTGCTCCCGATGAAGTTGAGAGATTTGCAGTTCCACGAACCGAGTTTCCAATCGCTAGTACCTTTTCGTCGCAGTGGTCTTCGCCGATGGTTCCGGTCCGTACTCTCTTGTTGATTGTTCGTTGCTTATGATTTTTTAAAGGCTGGCTTGCAGGGCCTGACACCAAAGCCCCTAAATTTCCGGAGGACCATTCCTCCTTATTTCCGGTGGACCATGGTGCACAGTTTCACTTAGAGTCCCTCGCTGGCACTCGGACGATGATCAGCCGCCCCTAACATGGAGAACAGACGCTGTTGTGAGCCGATCTTGACATGGAGAACAGACGCTCAATAAGATTTGCACCTCCTTCCCTGTCAGCATACGACCATAGTTCCCACCGGGGTTGGTTACCCGATCTTCCCTAAGGTTGCTCGTATCCCGGCCAGCACCGCGGGGAGGTAGGGATAGGAGTTGCTGGGTAAGAGGCTAAGGACCGCGAGATGGGGTCTATTTTATTCCTTCAGGTACGCGAAGTACCAATGGTACGCTTTACCCAGCATTTGCCGTGACATATTTGAATGAATTGACATAAAAGCACATGAAGTAAACTCAATCGTATATGTTTTTCAACGTCAGATGATTTAAATATGCCACGGAACCTAAAAACACAGCACTAGGTGCGTTGCCGCACGAATGCACAAGCAGCCGATGATAAGTGCAAATTGCATATAACCTGATATACTTCGATCACCACTCATCCA
Source organism: Armigeres subalbatus (assembly GCF_024139115.2). Taxonomy (NCBI): domain Eukaryota; kingdom Metazoa; phylum Arthropoda; class Insecta; order Diptera; family Culicidae; genus Armigeres; species Armigeres subalbatus. Next base: position 441,295,611 of record NC_085140.1, read on the forward strand.
AAAAGTAAAGATTGCTGAGGGGTAACGTTCTAGCCTCTCACTCAGAGGAGCTGTGTTCGACGCTCGTTCGGTTCTCATTTTTTTTTTCAAAAACATATTTATAAACAATTTTTATTTTCTACTAGTTGACCCGGCAGACGTTGTCCTGCACAGTAGGCGAGAATGTGCGTTCCGAACTGCCCATGCAAAATTCGCATAGGAATCACAATTTTAGTTATTCACGGTTTGCTCAACCTTACTCGTAATTTTCGCGTTAGGAAATATCATATAAACCCGTTGGAAACTGTAACGGATGTTTCTGCTGAAGAAATGAAAAAAATCCATCCAGCCGTTTTCGAGTTATGCGGATACGAACACAGACCATTTCATTTTTATTATATAGATAACTCAATACCAAATTTTTAAAACGACTTCTCTGCGTTTGTAAACAAAGATTAAAACATCGATTCGTCAAATCTGAGAGGCGAGAGCACTCCCACGCAATCCAACACCACCAACAGGTAGCCGAAGTATAACATATATATGTTAGACTACATATCTACACATGTCTTTTAATCGAAATAATTAGACTTTCATGTTGCCAATCTGAAAGAAAATTAAATTTCAAACCCGAAAAATCAAACTATTTTCGTCTAAAATGTGTTATAACATTTCAACAATCATTTTAAAATTGACGCCCTTCACGCCCTTCACCATTGCCGGGTGATGGGCCAATGGGGCGTGTTGGTGATGCTTCCTTCTGCAATATTCATCCAATGGCAAGCGACTGAAGCGAATGCAGTGACGTTTTATTTTAGTATTAGCATTTATTTTAGTATTACAAAAAAATCCCGGGATATAGAACAAAAAATGTTTCCAGTTGGCAAACATTCGAGTGCTTCCAAGTTTGAAGTCAGAATCCAGCTTAGGCTTCTGTCACCCAATCAATAAGCTAGTCTTTTTAAAATTATTGTTTTGAATAGTATGATTCTTCATATTGATAAGAATGCATTTTTTGCTGATAGCAGCTTCGTTTTTGTCATTGACATTCAACTAAAATTAGCGAATTAGATCCGATCTTATAAAATCTGAAGATAATTCTACTATGTTTTTTTTCATATGGAGAGCATTTCACAGTGATGGTACGAAGGTTGGATTAGAACTAATTAATTTTAATTTTCTTTTGTATCCAAAATCCAAAAGATCCAAAATGATTTATCAGTTCACTCCATACAGGTAAACTATCCATGTACACAAGCTGATAGATTACTCGTGACAGAGCTGGTGTTACCTAAATCAGCATACTTGGGCCAATAATGTGACTAATAATAACTAATAAAAAAATTGTTTGTTATCATTCAGTATAAGTTATTACAAACTAGTGATTTAAATCGATTATTAGTTAAATTAAAACAACAAACTGTAGGGCAGAGCTGTCGAAAAATTTTCGCACCAGAAGTCCACCATAAAACACGTTTTGAAATTTAACCTCCGGGATGAGTCATCGACAAACTAAATGATCGAACTGAGATTAGGTACTACATGATCTAAAACATGCTTGGATTGTAGAAAAGTTTGGATACATTTTCCGTTGACTTGCAAGAATGGAACATTTTCTCCGAATCCTTCCGAAACTCAGATTCTCCCACATAATCCGAGTGATATTTGAAAACTTCAAACATATATGTTATCACTATGAATAGGGTTCCAATTAATTGGTCTAGCGAAGTCCAAGATTTAGGACTTATGTATAGCATAAATTAATTAACTATCAAAAAAAATATAGATTATTTGCTGTAACGCCAGGAAGAATGCATTACAGAGGATTCAAATTAAACGTTGAAATTGATGTTGCTTCCCTGCACATCAAAACACTATGAATATTAGGTGACATATCTGAATGAATTGACACAAAAGCACATGACGTAGACTCAATCGTATATGTTTTTCAACGTCAGATGATTTAAATATGCCACGGAACCTAAAAACACAGCACTAGGTGCGTTGCCGCACAAATGCACAAGCAGCCGATGATAAGTGCAAATTGCATATAACCTGATATACTTCGATCACCACTCATTCAAGAAGTGAAGATAGCTGAAGGGTACCGTTCTGGCCTCTCACTCAGAGGAGCTGTGTTCGACGCTCGTTCGGTTCTCATTTTTTTTCAAAAACATATTTATAAACAATTTTTATTTTCTATAACTCAATACCAAATTTTTAAAACGACTTCTCTGCGTTTGTAAACAAAGATTAAAACATCGATTCGTCAAATCTGAGAGGCGAGAGCACTCCCACGCAATCCAACACCACCAACAGGTAGCCGAAATCTTCACCTATATGTTAGGCTACATATTTACACATGTTTTTAATCGAAATAATTAGACTTTCATGTTGCCAATCTAAAAGTAAATTAAATTTCGAACCCGAAAAATCTAACTATTTGCGGCTAAAATGTGTTTTAACGTTTTTACAATTATTTTAAAATTGACGCCTTATATCCTTTACCGGGTGAAACGAAAAAGCATCACCCAGCCCCCATTTTGTTTACTCGCTTCCGTCAGGGCCAAAGCGGTGTGTTGGTGATGCTTCCTTCTGCGATAGGTATTCATCCGACGGCAAGCGACTGATGCGAATGCAATACCGTTCGCTCCCGCCAAAATGTGCTTGCATAGCGTCCTCACGTACACCAGCTGCGCTCCCATACGCTGATTGAACGCCACAAAAATAGCTGCCACGTGAGAAGTTCACTCGTATGTAGGGTATGCGAGCGCATGATAGCAAAATAATAGAAAAAATGGGCCTGATTACGTTTAGCAAAGAGAAACGTTATTAATTATTGAACAGTTTTCTCTTCGTTAGAGGTTACCCAAATAAACACTTATAGGGCGATCATGCCTTCAGTGAAGACAATGGGTTCTTAATAATTTTGTTCATCATTGCATTTCTTAATGTTTGCTTTACTTGAAGCGACACGTTGTAATTATACCATTATGAATACTAATTGAAAACAATAATTTCTCCAACAAATTGGCTTTCCTTCCTATATACTGCCGCCGCAAGCGTAACTGTTCCTTGTCAATATTGGACGATTATGCTTGCGACGGCAGTATAGTGGATCTCATTTTACCTCCAAGAAATTTAGATTAACTGTCAAGGCGAAATGAATCCAATTTCATTTCTAGCAAATTCAAAGTTTGTCTATCAGTTATTGCATTAAAACTATCAATTTAGAACCACTATTGATTTTATCAAATATATTTTCTTTCATTGATTCAATAATACTTCCAATATTGGTACCGTTACCCTAGCAGAGTGAACTCTGTGGCTTTGAAAATAAATGAACATATACCAATTTGATGAATACTGTACAACTTATATTTATACATACCATGTGTATCCCGATGGTGTTGTGGTATAGCAAGCGCTTTCCACCCCAAAGGTCAGCAGTTCGAATCTAGGAAAATCCAATGTAGAACATTTTGCTATTTTTTTATACGCAAAAACATAACTCCCGATTGCGATGAGCTATTGATCTAATTTTCAATAGCAAACAATGGGACTGAATTCCGCGTCGACTGCAACTTGTTGCGAGCAAATCGGACAATGGGAAGTTCAAAAAAGTGTGTCTACAAAATTTGTACACATACACACATACACACATACATACATACACACACACACACATACATCCACACATACAGACATCACCTCAATTCGTCGAGCTGAGTCGATCGGTATATAAAAATCGGCCCTCCGGGCCTCCTATCAAAATTTTGTTTTTGAAGCAGTATTATAGCCTTTACGTACACTTAGTGTACGAGAAAGGCAAAAATGTAGTGGTCTTTTCAAGTAAAGCAAAATAAGTAATTATATTTTGGTCACCCCGAAGCTCACTTAAGCTCTAAAGTTTTGTGCTTTTTAATGTAGCATCTGAATCAACAGCAAACCATAAGAGATGACTTTGCCACTGATTATAATAATATACTGCTTACCAAACACACAGAACCATGTATTTGGGTCCGGGGTAAAACCGCGATCAATCGCGAGAAAGAGTGCTTTTCTTACACACCAAATTATTATTGAACCGAAGCTATTAATTTCGTTCGATTTGGAGGTTCACGCGGTCCTCGTTGCTTCCAGGTCCTATAGTGGCAGCAGCAATAGGTAATGAAGGCTGTTGGTGAACGATGGTTTCCGATAGCAGTCTATCGGAAATTGGAGGTCTATGTAGTACCAACTGATGCCATGGGCGATATGCCTTCTTATTTGTATGCTGGCGGTCGGTGATGACGAAGGCGAAGATGTTGAAGTGATGATAAAAAGAGCGAAACAAAGGCCCCATAGTTCGGACTAGTCGCACTGTGTAATTATCGAATAAAACGCTGAAATGTATATTTAGTTTGAAATTGCAATCTTATTAAGTGCGATAATGTTATGGTAAGCGTTTTGTATCCGACAAAAGGTCGAAGGTAATGATCAGATACAATCCAATCAAGATTCTTGTAATAAGGCTTGGACTGTTGAGGGTATTTTTTTTTAAACCAGTGGCATATTGTCGTTTTATAGCATGAGGTTAGGAATAGAAGTTAAGAACTGATTAACAAAATTGACTTGAGCTGCCTGACAAGCAATAGAAAAATGTTTACGGTCGAAAGTGTAAAGGACATTTTAAAGGTAAACAAAGTTTGAACTAATTAATCTCTCATGTATAGACACCTCAATGAAAAAAATCAGAACGCTTATGTACAAGACACGACCGCACGGCAGTAAAACAGTTCAGTGCATTCAAATTTGAACTGCCATCAGTCAATTACAAATTTTGGCTACAAAAAGTTTTTGCAGGATTTACCGAATTTGATGGACTTTGGTCGGATGGGAAGTTTGTTTAAGTGGAGTAGCATTATTTGAGTCACTAAACAATGCCCAACGGGGTCCTTCCTTAGCGCGGCTTACTTGATACTTGATGGGCTACAGCTCTTCGATGAACCTACGCCGAATGGAGTATCCTTCTCCACTGGACTCGATCCTGGGCCAATCGCTTCCAGTCGCCCTGAACATTGAGCGCCCTCAGGTCCTCTTCAACTGAAAAAAGCCATCGTGTACGCGGCCTTCCACGAAGCATGCGGCCTCTTCCAGGTTCTCTACTAAATATTATCTTCGCTTGACGTTCTTCCGGCATACGAACAACGTGACCAGTGCACCGTAGTCTGCCGTGTTGTATAAGCTTAATAATATCAAGCCCTTTATATACCTGGTACAATTCGTGATTCATTCGACGCCTTCAGATACCGTTCTCTTGATTACCGCCGAGTATTGTCCGCAGCACCTTACGCTCAAACACTCCGAAAGCTTTCCGATCAGCCTCGTTTAACGTCCGTTAATGTTTCATGGCCGTATAAAGCCACCGGAAGAATTAGAGAAGTATACGCCTTTTCATCTCGCGGGTAATATCATTGTCGCACGTCACTAATGTTCCAAGATACACAAATTCTTCCACCACTTCAAATTTTTCACCATCCAACACCATTTCACTACCACCACCACTAATGAACCCACGTTGATTGCCAGCGACCATGTAGTTCGTTTTGCTGGTATTTATCGTGAGTCCAATCCTCGCTGTCTCCCTCTTAAAGGCACAAAAGCCTCTTCCACGGCACGGCGATCAATTCAGATAATATCGATATCGTCCGCAAAACCCAAAAGCATATGCGATCTTGTGATAATGGTACCGTTTCTTTGAACGCCAGCTCTCCTAATCGCTCCCTCGAGCGCTATATTTAACAGTAGATTCGAGAGTGCATCACCCTGCTTTAATCCATCTAAGGTAACAAATGACGTTGATATTTCATCCGCAACCCTTACCCTTGATTTCGATCCGTCCAACGTTATACGAATCAGCCGTATAAGTTTCGCCGGAAAACCATGTTCAAGCATAATTTGCCATAATTCATTCCGTTTCACTGAATCGCACGCCACCTTGAAATCAAGAAACAGATGATGTGTGTGCAAGTTGTACTCCCGGAATTTATCAAGGATTTGTCTCATGGTAAACATTTGATCCGTCGTTGATCGACCCTCACGAAAACCTGCTTGGTATTCGCCGACGAAGGACTCTTCAAGCGGTCTCAATCTGTTGAACAGAATACGACATAATTTTGTACGCCGAATTAATGAGGGTTATTCTTCGGTAATTGACACACTCCAGTCTGTGCCCTTTCTTAAAGAGAGGGCAAATGAAGCCGTCCAACCAAGCAAATGAGGCTGCTCACTCCCATGTTTGAGAAGTTCAGCCGGGAGCTGGTCCTTCCCCGCAGCCTTATTGTTTTTCAGCTCTTTAATAGCTTTTTTAACCTCATCTAGTGTAGGTGACTCCACAGCTTGTCCATCGATCGCTATCGATTTATTCTGTTCACCGATGCACCGTCACTTCCACTATTCAACAAAGTTTCAAAGTGTTGCTTCCACCTGGCAGCCACTTCGGTTTTATCTGTCAGCAAATTCCCTTGTTGGTCGTTGCACATGACGGGAGATGGCGCTGTCTTTCTCCGCACGCCATTGACAGACTCATAAAACCTCCGCATATCGGTCTGCTCCATTTTTTCCTGCGCCTCACTAATAACTTGTTCTTCGTACTCTTTCTTCTTCCTGCGGTGGGTTCGTTTTTCGGCTGCTCTTGCTTCCTTGTACCGATCTCTATTCGATCGGGTACCCGACACCAACATTCGGCTTCTGGCAACGTTCTTCTCGTCTGTCACTCTCTGACACTCCACATCGAACCAACCCGTTCTGGGTCGCCTCTGTGCAGTGCCTACCACTTCTCGTGCTGTTGTGCTCACCGCTCCATGGATCGACTCCCATAGATCGTTGATGTTGTCGCTAACGTTGATTGCACTTATCCGTTCGTCGAGCTTCTGGCGGTACTCAGCCGATACTCCTTCCGCCGACAATCGCTGGATATTGTAACGCATCGTTCGCTGTGATCTTTCGTACGTTGACAACCGTGATCGAATTTTACTGACAACCAGGTAGTGATCAGAGGCAATGTTCGGACCTCTGAATGTCCGCTCATCGATAACATCCGAGAAATGGCGCCTATCCACCAGAACATGGTCTATCTGATTGCAAGTTTCACCATTTGGGTGTCTCCAGGTGTGCTTTCGGATATTCTTTCGTGCAAAGTAGGTGCTACTGATGGCCATCCCTCTGGCAGCAGCGAAGTTCACAAGCCGTAGGCCGTTGACATTGGTAGCGGGGTGAATTGGATTTGGATTGGATTTGGATTGGATTTTGATTGGATTTGGATTGGATTTGGATTGGTAGCGGGGTGATGGCTCTTCCTATCGATTATGGGATGGAAAAAGTCTTCTCTACCGACCTGAGCGTCTCCGATAACAATTGAACCGTTTGTTTGAGAAACTGCATATGTAACATTTTCGGCCAAAATGAGTTTTTTATATATTCTGAATCCTCGTCCAAAAATACATATTCTGGCAAAAAATACGGAAAAAAAAATTTTGTTCAGGAATGTATGAAAAAAATTTCGTTTGTTTGAGAAACTACATATGTCCACGTACTTTGAAGAGCAATTGTGGAGTACTGCTTACATTATTTGCACTGAAAGTGACCCAGGGTATTGAGTTTTGCCAAAAACTATTGATCTGTATTGAAGAAATTGAAAGATTCGGCGCAAATTTGTTAAAAAACAGTTTTTTGTTGTTTTCTCGAAATAGTGTAAAATGGACTTATGCAGTTTCTCAAACAAATGATTCAATTTTCACGTCATGCTTTGGGCACTCTCCATAGGCTTTATCAAGACATTCATAAAACGTGTCCTTCACGTCGTCGGATTTATCGTTTGTCGGTGCGTAAACGTTGATTAGGCTGTAATTGAAGAAGCGCTGCTACAAAGCTACAAATCAAGATCATGCTGAAGGTGGCTGGGTGCGATTCCGATTGTTCTTTAGTCGACGAAGACAACTTTTGGTCATATAAGCGCTTTACCCACCTCCAATGTTTGTTGACGATTTGTTTTTCAATAATGCGCATCATCAATCACTAACAGCAACAAAACCAATTTTAAAATAAATTATAATTTTTAAATTTCTAAATTTTCATATCTCTAAATTTTTAAATTTTGGGATTTTTGAATTTTTGAAACTTTAATTTTTGAATTTTTGAATTTTTGAATTTTTGAATTTTTGAACTTTTGAATTTTTGAATTTTTGAATTTTTGAATTTTTAAATTTTTGAATTTTTGAAATTTTGAATTTTTGAATTTTAGAATTTTAGAATTTTAGAATTTTAGAATTTTAGAATTTTAGAATTTTTGAATTTTTGAATTTTTCAATTTTTGTATTTTAGAATTTTAGAATTTTAGAATTTTAGAATTTTAGAATTTTAGAATTTTAGAATCTTAAAATTTTAAAATTTTTAAATCTTCAAAACTTTAAATTTTTAAATTTTTAAATCTTCAAATTTTTAAATTTTTAAATTTTTAAATTTTTAAATTTTTAAATTTTTAAACCTTTAAATTTTTAAATTTTTAAATTTTAAATTTTAAGTTTCTTTAAATTTTAAATTTTAAATTTTGAAACCCTGAAATTTTGAACCCTGAACCCTGAAATTTTGAAATTTTGAAATTTTGAAATTTTGAAATTTTGAAATTTTGAAATTTTGAAATTTTGAAATTTTGAAATTTTGAAATTTTGAAATTTTGAAATTTTGAAATTTTGAAATTTTGAAATTTTGAAATTTTGAATTCTAAATTTCTAAATTTTTATATTTTTAATTTTTAATTTTTTAATTTTTTAAATTTTTAAATATTCAAATTTTTAAATTTTTAAATTTTTAAGCCTTTAAATTTTTAAATTTTCAAATTTTTAAATTTTTAAATTTTTAAATTTTTAAATTTTTAAATTTTTAAATTTTTAAATTTTTAAATTTTAAAATTTTTAAATTTTTAAATTTTGAAGTTTTCAAATTTTTAAATTTTTATTTTTATTTTTAAATTTTTAAATTTTTAAATTTTTGAATTTTAAATTTTTAAATTTTTAAATTTTGAAATTTTAAGATTTTTAAATTTTTAAAATTTTAAATTTTTAAATTCTAAATTTTTTTAAATTTTTAAATTTTCAAATTTTAAAACTTTTATTGAATTGAATTTTAATGAATTTTAAATTTTTAAATTTTTAAATTTTGAGATTTTTAAATTTTTAAAATTTTAAATTTTTAAATTTTTAAATTTTTAAATTTTTAAATTTTTAAATTTTTAAATTTTTAAATTTTTAAATTTTTAAATTTTTAAATTTTTAAATTTTTAAATTTTGAAATTTTAAAATTTTGAAGTTTTGAAGTTTCGATTGGAACGAATTTTTCTTTAAAATTGTAACACATTGTACTTCACATTTTTTTGCTCCGATCCGCTTGGATAAAATTTAAAGAGAAGTGAAGTTTTGCGAAACAATATTGCCATCGATGGTCTTCGAGTCTATGCCTGGAATGGGATGACCCAAGTATCTGAATATAAAATATTTTTTCATGTGATATGAATATGAGATTTTAGGGGAAAAGTTAATACTTGCAATGCAGAATTGTAACCCATGTGGGCGCAACTAGAGTGAATCTGCACCTGCGGGAACACGGAATGTTGGTTTTGGGGCTTTGATAACTATTAGTGCATAATTTTAAGAGACTGTAAAGGTGATCGGCGGTATGGCACACTATTTTTGTATACACATACACGCTCACATCCACACATATCGCTTAAAAAGACGAAAATAAATTTTTGTGTTTGGGCAAAGTTTTTTAGTTGTCGACCAATTGTGACTAAGCAGGACGGGAAGGCCACGTAAGGCTGAATGGGACACTTGTCAGATATATCTGGCGTTTCCCATAGGAGAAGAGGCACCCCCGAGGCAAAATGCCTTTTGGATATTCCCAGGGTTTGAATCCAAAGGAGAATACACTCTCGATAGGTAGCATACCGTGAGAGACATTTTTAGGGAGCTGTTACGATAATGAACTGATTGGGGTCTACCCCATGGTAAATTTCTTTAAAAAAGACCCAATCGCGGAGGGTACCGGTTCGGATGGTACACTGAACCCAAACATCCTGCCAAAACAGTCTGATTTGTAATTTCTATGTATTACTTATGAAACGGAATGAATGTAAAATCATCAAAATCCCATAAAATAGTTATACGGGAAACGAATGATTTTCGAACCATTTCCAAATGACGTGTCATCTACTTATAGGATGACGCAGTACCGACTGAAATGAAACCCAAAACACAAATGATGTTCCTTTTGGTCGCGCCCCATTACGCATCTTAGGTCAGTGGGTCCGATGATTTTGTTCACTGCTCAATTGTCGCCATTTGTAATAGTTTCGGTTTCAAGCTAAGTTGAAGTGTCGCTAAAGAACATTTTATTTTTAGTAAATAGGTGAGTGATAAATTATTTCTAAATATTCTAAAAATAACAATTTTATCGCGTCAGACTTACAGGTTAAACAAAACCCGATTGGAACTTCGAAAACTTTTGCATCCCTTTGGCATCCGGTGAGAACATGTTTATTACGAATACGCAGAACGTTATGAAATCGAATTTTGTTCTATTTTTCTCCAGGATTTGACCCGCTGAAAGGCCTAAATAAAGATTAGAAACCCGCTGGACGGCCGCTTGGACGCGATGATATGTAATCGCACTATTGACACAGGAATTATCCCGCTGAAGGGCGGTGTCCCATATAGCAAAATTTAGCAATTAAGATACAACTTAATAAAGGCAGGTCGGAACTACGCGTTTCTGTTGAGTATACACCAAAATCATGAATAAAAACGAGTTTCGATTCTCGCAAAATGTAAATAAAACATGCGTCTAAAATAGTATTTTTATTTTTCATCACGAAAAGACAATTATTTATTTATTTATTTATTCAGACTAAGGCCGAAGTGGCCTGTGCGGTATATAAGAATCTTCTCCATTCGGCTCGGTCCATGGCTACACGTCGCCAACCACGCAGTCTACGAAGGGTCCGCAAGTCATCTTCCACCTGATCGATCCACCTGGCCCGCTGCGCACCTCGCCTTCTTGTGCCCGTCGGATCGTTGTCGAGAACCATTTTCACCGGGTTACTGTCCGACATTCTGGCTACGTGCCCGGCCCATCGCAGTCGTCCGATTTTCGCGGTGTGAACGATGGATGGTTCTCCCAACAGCTGATGCAATTCGTGGTTCATTCGCCTCCTCCACGTACCGTCCGCCATCTGCACCCCACCATAGATGGTACGCAGCACTTTCCTTTCGAAAACTCCAAGTGCGCGTTGGTCCTCCACGAGCATCGTCCAGGTCTCGTGTCCGTAGAGGACTACCGGTCTAATAAGCGTTTTGTAGATTGTCAGTTTGGTACGGCGGCGAACTCTATTCGATCGGAGCGTCTTGCGGAGTCCAAAGTACGTACGATTTCCAGCCACTATGCGTCTCCGAATTTCTCTGCTGGTGTCATTTTCGGCAGTCACCAGTGAGCCCAAGTACACAAATTCTTCTACCACCTCGATTTCGTCACCACCGATGCAAACTCAATTATCTTTTCTTGAACCCCTTCTTATCATGTACTTCGTCTTCGACGTGTTGATGACTAGTCCGATCCGCTTAGCTTCCCTCTTCAGTCGGATGTAGGCTTCCTCCATCTTCTTAAAGTTACGTGCCATAATATCTATGTCGTCGGCGAAACCAAATAGCTGGACGGACTTATTGAAAATTGTACCACTCGTGTTAATCCCTGCTCTTCGTATTACCCCTTCCAAAGCGATGTTGAATAGCAAACACGAAAGACCATCACCTTGCCGTAACCCTCTGCGGGTTTCGAAGGGACTCGAGAATGCCCCTGAAACTCGAACTACGCACATCACCCGATCCATCGTCGCTTTGATCAACCGTGTCAGTTTATCCGGAAAACCGTGTTCGTGCATTAGCTGCCATAGCTGGTCCCGATCGATTGTATCATATGCGGGCACGTTGTATTCGCGGCATTTCTGCAGTACTTGGCGAATGGCGAACACCTGGTCCGTGGTGGAGCGTTCGCCCATAAAACCCGCCTGGTACTGCCCCATGAACTCCCTTGCAGTTGGTGCTAGTCGACGGCATAAAATTTGGGAGAGTACCTTGTAGGCGGCGTTCAGCAATGTGATTGCGCGGTAGTTGCTACAATCCAGCTTTTCGCCCCTTTTGTAGATGGGACACACGACACCTTCCATCCACTCCTGCGGCAAAACTTCCTCCTCCCAAATCTTGGTAATGATGACCCAGTGCAGCGCTCTAGCCAGTGCCTCACCACCGTGTTTATATAGCTCTCCTGGTAGTTGGTCAACCCCAGGGGCTTCGTTGTTCTTCAGCCGGCCAATCTCCTCCTGGATTTCCTGGAGATCCGGAGCCGGTAGAATTCTGTCCTGCGCGCGTTCTCCCAGGTCCATCACCATACCGCCATCTTCGTCTGCCACATCACCATTCAGGTGTTCTTCGTAGTGCTGCCGCCACCTTTGGATCACCTCACGCTCGTTCGTAAGAAGGTTCCCGTTTATGTCCTTACACATATCAGGCTGTGGCACGTGGCCCTTACGTGAACGGTTTAACTTCTCATAGAACTATCGTGTGTTATTAGCGCGGTACAGTTGCTCCGTTTCTTCACGGTCTCGATCTTCCTGCTGGCGCTTTTTCCTCCGGAAAATCGAGTTTTGTCTGATCCGCGCTTGTTTATATCGTGCTTCGTTCGCCCTCGTGCGGTGTTGCAGCAATCTCGCCCATGCTGCATTCTTCCCTTCCACTAACTACTCACATTCGCCGTCATACCAGTCCACAATGGGGAAATCCGTTTTCAAAGGTGGAAAAAATTGATATTGACTTTCTGACTTTCTTCACGAACAACTTACAGAAGAGATCAAGAGCTTATTCGAAAGAGAATTTTGCAAAGAATTCAGTAAGTGCTGTTTCATGGACGTGGACGCTTATGTATGTAGTTATTGAGCTTGTTTTGCCCTAATGCCCCATATATTGCGAGTTTCCAAACTATTTGTCATTTTATCTTTAAGACATTGTTCTAAAATTGTGTTTATCTCTTCACTGTGGATCCACAAATGGCCACTGAATATATTTTGTTGGTAAAAGTTGGAAATTTAAGGGTTTTTGGGGTCAAATAAGCATCAAAGTGCATTTTATGTGCAATTTTCATGTATTCTGTAAAAATTAGTAATATTTATAGATAAGTGTTGATATTATTGTCTCAAAGTGTTGAACAGGTGTTGAAAAATGTTTTCCAAACAAAAATCAATGAAATAAATCGTTTCACAAATGTTTTAGGGTAAAATGCCCAATAGTGGACCCCCTAGAAGCGGAATTTTGCTCGTCCTGTCATAAGGCTTAGAAAAGTTCAACATATTAACTCTGCTTGATATTCAACAACAAGCTCTGCATCCCCTCTTTACGATACATACATAAAACACCCAAATACACGACGTTATTCGTTGAAATTAACATTTTGAAGTCTAACTGAATTCGCCCTATAGTAGACCCCTTGGGGGTCCATAATAAGAAATTGCTTCCCTATAGTCGACACTTCATTTGATTTTCATGTCCCGTTTCGGGACGTTCTTCTTCCCTATAATGGACCCCCCAAAATATTCCTATGATGGACACTCTCGTGTTTATTTTTTATAGAATTGTAAAAAATCATCTAATTTCACTTTCCATAGCATTTCCAATGAATGTAAACAAATCATAGGACTGTAAGGTAGGTTTTCCTGATAGAATATCATAGCAAAATGTTGACATTGTGCAGTAATGCAAAAATGGCTGGAGGGTCCACTATTAGTTAGGGGTCCACTATTGGCCAATTTACCCTATTTGGTTATTTATTGAGTAAAAAACGGTTTTTAAAAACTTTTGAATAGCACCGATGCCAAACATTTCCAAACTATACCCGATAGCACAACTAGACAAGAATAGTCATATGTTATGAGTCTTGATGTGATCATAGATAGGAGGTGATGAGAGATACTCTTTTTTCTTACCTTTTTGCCCAAATTCCCCTATGAAATACTATAGCTCAATGATTCTGAGCAAGAAAATGATGTAGGAATGTTAATTTAATTGATATTTTCCAATGATATAATGAAAATAACAAATAATCATATAATTCATTAAAAATATTGAATTATAGGGGATTTAGGGGTCATACAGCTCATTTAATGTATTTTTTTATTCAAAATAGGATAACATTTTTCACGGACGACGCACATAGAATATTAAGGGCTTATTCGAAAGGGAGTTTTCCAAGAAATTCAGTGAGAGATGTTTTATAGACGTGAGACACTTCTGTATGTAGTTATTAAGCTCGTTTTGCCCCAATGTCCCATACATCACAGTTTATCATATTTTTCGTGCTTTTATCTTCCAAGTATTGTACTAAAGATGTGTTCTCCTCTACATTATAGATCCATAGAAAAGCACTATACATGCTTTGTTGGTAAAAGTTGGAAATTTAAGGGAATTTAGGGTCAAATAAGTAAAATTGCACTTGACGTGAATTTTTCATGTATTCTGAAAAAATAAATAAAAATATTATTATTCTCCCAAAATGTTCTACAGACATTGATGTTTGAATGTTTGCCAAACAATTATTAATGAAGTAAATCATTTCGCAAATGTTTTGTTTTGTGATTTATTGGGTAAAACCCGATTTTAAATGCATCTGAAAAGTGCCGATGCCAATCATTCCCAAACCATACCCGTTTGCACAACTAGATAAGAATAAATATATTAGTCGATGTGATAATAGATAGGAATAGATAGGAAATATTCTTTTCTTATGAAGTTTTACCCAAATTCCCCTTATGAAATAATATAGCTCAATGATTCTGGGTTAAGAAATGATGGAGTAACATTGATTCAATTATAATTTGTCAATGATACTATAAAAATAACAAATATTCGTAGATTGCATTGAAAAAAAAATCCAAGGGTTCAGGGCTCAGAACCATTTTTTTAAATACATAATTAATGAAGTTTTTCACTTATTTGTCCCAAAATGCCTTAAAAATCCATTTTTGATGTAATATATGGATATTTGTTTTTTTATGGTATCAATTTCTGTTAAAAAATTATGACAATAATATCAACTATTATCTATAAATATCTGAATAATCAATAGGCTGTAGATTTCGCCAAAATTGACCATATGTAGAGATACATCAATGCTTACAAGTTTCTAAATCATCGTATATAAACCCTAAATGATCATTCGACGTAATATAGCGTAAATTATTTCTTGGTTATTATTATTTTTTACAGAATACATGAAAAATTCACATAGATGCAGTTTGATGATTATTTGACCCCAAAATCCCTTAAATTTCCAACTTTTTCCAACAAAATATGTATAGTAATATGTATGGATCTACAATGAAGAGGAAAACAGAATTTCAGTGTAATTTTTAAAAGATAAAAGTACCAAAATATGAAAAATGTTGATGTATACATACAGAAGTGTCTCACGTCTATAAAACATCTCTCACTGAAAAACTCCCTTTCGGATAAGCCCTTAATATTCTATGTGCGTCGTCCGTGAAAAATGTTATCCTATTTTGAATAAAAAAATACATTAAATGAGCTGTATGACCCCTAAATCCCCTATAATTCAATATTTTTAATGAATTATATGATTATTTGTTATTTTCATTATATCATTGGAAAATATCAATTAAATTAACATTCCTACATCATTTTCTTGCTCAGAATCATTGAGCTATAGTATTTCATATGGGAATTTGGGCAAAAAGGTAAGAGAAAAGAGTATCTCCCATCACCTCCTATCTATGATCACATCAAGACTCATAACATATGACTATTCTTGTCTAGTTGTGCTATCGGGTATAGTTTGGAAATGTTTGGCATCGGTGCTATTCGAAAGTTTTTAAAAATCGTTTTTTACTCAATAAATAACTAAATAAAACATTTGTGAAACGATTTATTTCATTGATTTTTGTTTGGAAAACATTTTTCAACATCTGTTCAACAGTTTGAGACAATAATATCAACACTTATCTGTAAATATTACTATTTTTTACAGAATACATGAAAACTGCACATGAAATGCACTTTGATGCTTATTTGACCCCAAAATCCCTTAAATTTCCAACTTTTACCAACAAAATATATTCAGTGGCCATCTGTGGATCCACAGTGAAGAGATAAACACAATTTTAGAACAATGTCTTAAAGATAAAATGACAAATAGTTTGGAAACTCGCAATATATGGGGCATTAGGGCAAAACGAGCTCAATAACTACATACAGAAGCGTCCCACGTCCATGAAACAGCACTTACTGAATTCTTTGCAAAATTCCATTTCGAATAAGCTCTTGATCTCTTCTGTAAGTTGTTCGTGAAGAAAGTTATAAATTTTTTCCACCTTTGAAATCGGATTTCCCCATTGTGCAGTCGTTTCTCTGATCCGGGGGCACCGTGCCAAGTGCAGCGGTTGCGGTGCTACCAATGGCGGATCGAATATCTCTCCAGCCATCTTCAAGAGACGCTGCGCCTAGCTGCTCTTCCGTTGGAAGTGCCACTTCCAGCTGCTGCGCGTATTCTTGGGCTAGTATACCGTCTTGTAGCCGCCCAATGTTAAGCCGCGGCGTCCGACTTCGACGCGTGTTGTACACCGTCGAGAGTTTTGAGCGCAGGCATACTGCAACGAGGTAGTGGTCGGATTCAATATTCGCACTGCGGTAAGTGCGGACGTTCGTGATGTCGGAGAAGAATTTACCGTCGATTAGAACGTGGTCGATTTGGTTTTCCGTTTCTTGGTTAGGTGATCTCCATGTGGCCTTGTGGATATTTTTGCGGGGAAAGAAGGTGCTTCGGACTACCATTCCGCGGGAGGCTGCGAAGTTTATGCATCGTTGGCCGTTGTCATTCGATACGGTGTGCAGACTATCCGCTCCGATGACCGGTCTATACATTTCCTCCCTTCCTACCTGTGCGTTCATGTCACCGATGACGATTTTAACGTCCCGCAGTGGGCATCCATCGTATGTCTGCTCGAGCTGTGCGTAGAACGCTTCTTTCTCGTCGTCGGGTCTTCCTTCGTGTGGGCAGTGCACGTTGATGATGCTATAGTTGAAAAGACAATGCAGATCGTTATTCGGCTTCCAAAACAAAGCATATTACTTTCAAATCAAATTAATTCCAAAACCATCAAAAACTCAACTCAATTCAAAGAGGTTTTCGCCTCTCTTTTATCGTTGTTCGTTATATATTGAGAGACATTTCTGCAATTTCCCTAATATTTAACCGCAGCACTGAGGAGTATTTCAGCCCAAATCCTGGCCAAAAGTCAAAAACAAATTTTTTAGATATTTCCATATTATTTTTCGTTTTTGAATTCTCAAATAGTGATACTAATTTGCCATGGTTTTTTTGAAACAATATTGTTTACTTGTAAGCGATGCTGGCTGTTGAAACTTCACCATAATTTCAATGCTAATTTTAACGCAATTATGCATTGAACCATATTCACGTTTCATCATGTTTTTCTTGATTTTTAATGAATTTCAAGATGAAAATCAATATAGGTACCAATAATGAGGATATTTAAAACTTTTTCAAGCATGAATCGATCTAAAACCTTTTTCAGGTGATCCATAATCATGATATTAATTACTAGCTTTTTTCTACCTTTTTACAGTAATATGTTTTACAAAATAAAACTTTTGATTAGGTTCCAAACCAGTCCAAGCAACAAAATTGTCAGCGTTGGAAAGATTGGAGTTTCCTGAATAAGCTCCATAAGAAACATTTCACGCATACTCACGCAATCGTGACTTATTTTTATTTTTATTTAGTTAAGTTTGCTTAAAAATGCTAGAAAAATATCATGGCTTTGAGTGCCAAACCTAACATAAATTATGTTTCGCTTCCAAAGAAGAGTGAGAATTTGATGAACCGATTCATAAAAGCATACGCATTTTCCGGATGTTAAGATTATTAAGAAACATAGCGGTTGATTTCCATTTCGGATTTATTAGATCAGCTCCATGTGATATTACAAAACATTATCCAGGGACTTTAACATGATTCGATGACAAATTTATATTGTTGAAGTAAACAAACAAGGTACATCTTTTCGGAAAATTTATTAAGTAATAATCAAAGAATGAAGATTAACATAAGTAAGACCATACCCACTGACTGAGCCAGATGTGGGCATTACTTGTTGCAAGCACGCTGTAGTTCTCAAGGACAGCGTTCTTGCGCCAAGTGGTGCTTTTCAAAAAACAATAGCTGACGCAACCAATGGTCATACTTCACTGCTAGATGAATGTAAACAGCATAAAAACAAAAAATATACTCTACTGTTTCTATTGAATGGATTAACAAACGATAGAATGATTGACATACTTTTGGCCACGCTTTTACACTGCGTACTCCTATGTGCGCAGGTTAGGCAAAACAGTGTCAAAATATAAGATAGGAAAGTAGGAAAACTGCAATTTGCGCGAGGCAAAACGCCTCAAACGTGTACTAAGCGCCTCCTTTTAATGAATATCACAAAAGTTCAACTCAATGGACGCAGTTGTTCTACGCCCCAACAAAAAAAAGCGCCTCCACGAACCGTCTGTACCAAAATGCTGAGTCGCCTACGTGCACGTGTTGTGCATTGTTCCTGAAGAGCTTCCAACAAAAAGGTATTTTGCCACATGAGTTTTTTGGCAAAAAAACATTACTTCTATTATCGTTATAATTGAGATTTTCTACAATTTAAAGAATTCATCAGCTAGCTATGTTGTTTAACTGTTGTATGCGGTTTAATATCCATGAAAATCGTTACAACTAAGACAATGAAGCCGTCTTTGCTCAGCTAGGGCATATTGCTCCCCTTCCTCTATTGAATATCCATTTATTTATTTTATCAAAACAAATTTCAGCAAATCATCATTCAGAGCGTGGTCGGCCGGTGATGATATACATAACAGAATACAAACAAATAAACTTGTTCTAATAAACATTGAGCCGAAATATTAATCGTTAAGGTTGGTTGGCTTTCAAACAGTTTTAATTTTCAACAAATCGCGATATAATTGCAGTACAACTATGTTTTCTATCTTGAGAAATACGTTTGCGAACGTACGTAGCCTTCAACATTTTTTTTAATCCATAATGACCACCTATCTCACATCGCCAAACATGAATGGCGATGTGACTCTCTGTTGTTATAATCCAGCTTCACAAATTTACCCCCTGGCACTTTCATCCGCAAACGAACCGAAACTTTCCATAAACAACGGCTGCTCATTACAATGTTTCCCAAATGACTTCTCGTGCTATAATCCCGAAATATATTTCACTCGCAACTGCTCATTTTTATATCATTATAACTACCTCTTTCGAAAACGCGCGATGACGACGACAACGGTTTTGAAAGACGTTCATTGGTACTGACCACGGAGCCCAGCCGGCCGCTGCTGCCGTTACTGCCGTCGTGGCTACTTTAGTTTGCTGTGTTTAACCCCGAGGGCTTTGAACAAAAACCCCCAGAAAAAGAAAAAAGGAAAAATGTGCAAGCCTTGATTTGGCCGTTGAAAAAACTCCTCAATGAATGAGTACCGTGTGCGCATATGGGTTAAGCCCTGGATATGCACGGGCCCCTCCGCCACCAGCGCGAGGGCACCCGAAAATCCGACCGCCAGAACCGACGACCGGTCTGGCCAGCCGCGAGCAGATTTTCGTTGTTCGCTTTAAATTATATTACAATTATAATTAAAATACCATCTACACACGATCGATACTCTGGCAAGCGTAGTCCGAGAGGTGATCATCTAAGCTCGGAAACAACAAAAAATGCGACGTTGCGTGGATATCCTCACTCATCTGGCACCACGGATGGACGCGGCCCGAGCCACTTGACGGACATGCGTGACTGGAAGGTACGTCCCAGTTCCGTACGAAAAAGGCACGAGGTATGTGTAGCTGACCCCGGTAGCATGCGGGAAATCATCTCAATGAAATTGGAATCGGTTTCGAACAATTGGTCTGCCGGAGCAGTTGATCCCGAAGAATGGACCACTAATCGATCTCGGTTTATGGCGTGGCCGTCTGTGGCGTTTCGTGCATAGATGGTTAGTTTTTGTGTATTTATTTGGCTTGCCAAACGCTTCTGCAGTTACACTGCATTCCATTGTGTTATGACCTCAGGTTTACTTGAAGAGATTCGATGATTGGAGCAATCATTCATGTGTATATTATTGATGTTTTTCTTTTTCAATGGTACTACATTTCAACTGGAACTTGGTCTGCTTTTCAACTCTTCTATTAGCATTTCCACAAATATTATTTGAAATAATTTCTATGAACGCCTAACCTACACTTTGCTCAGAAAGCCGAGAATGTGTCCCACCCGAAATCATCCTAGACCGAACCGAGAATCGAATTCGCCTTATCCGGATTGGCAATCATGCGCCTTTGCAGGTAAGGCTAACTGGAACTTTGTATTATTAAGCCATTTTCTTTAAATTTCGTTTTAAACGAAAAATAAAACTTAAAAAAAATGTTAAAGATTTGCTCCTTGTCAGATGCCTGATCACAGAATCGTCGATTGTGGAAATTTCATACAGCTGTTGGTTGATAGGTAGTAGCTGGTCCAGGACAAAAGTCTTTGTCGTACGTGCCTCCAAGGATCATGGGAGGCGAAGCTGTCGAAGCTCTTATCGTTTTGGGCTCAATGGATGTCAATACCGGCATCATCATCTACTCCGTTCGCCACAATCTAACATTGTCCCAGCACAACGGATAACTCTTGCGGGGAATCTATCTCATCGTAAGTCAGACAGTATGCTATTCTTTCGCATTGTTCCAGTGACATAACACGGTCCGACTACATCGGTTGAAACGTATGCCTTTATGGACGAAGGCTCGTCTATGACATTGATCGAGGACAGTTTGGCAAAACAGCGTATGGTGATATCCTGCCACAATGTGAGTTGTGGACAGGCAACGACAGGCAACGTGTAAGTAATTAGCAATGTGCGCTTATTTTCTCACGCATGGAGAGTGCTTCACGGCAAGCTGAATTAAACGTTCCTGCCATGGACTGTAAAAAGCAGCATGCATTAGTCGACGCCCGTACCGTGAAGCAGTTATCCCTACCGAAGCAAACAATTTCATTGGAGCATCTTGTAGACAAGTATCCACATTTGAAGGGAATCCCAGTGCAGAGCTACCAGGATGCACAACCACGACTGTTGATCGGTATAAATAACTTGAACGTTATGCTGCCGCTTCGAGTTAAGGAAGGGCGGCCTCGGGAACCGGTGGCTGCAAAGACAAGATTGGGATGGTGTATTTATGGCGGCAATGGATTAGATTGTCAATCCTGCGGTTGCAACGAACTAGATTCAGATGTACACGAAACGGTAAAAAGTTATTTTGCCCTAGAAGACGTTGGTGCAAAAGCTGAGATTACGATTTATTCAAGGCAGGAGGAAAGGGCTATGCGTATCCTTGAGCAAACTACAGTGCGTTTGGGAAATCGATTTGAGACCGGACTATTATGGAAACATGACCACATTGAGTTTCCTGACAGCTACGCTATGGCGCTCAGACGACTGGAGTGTCTCGAAAGAAGGATGAGCCGGGACTTATTGTTACGGGAAAATATACAAAAACAGTTGTGTGAGTATGAAGCAAAACGTTACGCGCACCGGGCTACTCCGAATGAGCTGGCTGAAGCGGATTTGAGGCGAGTGTGGTATTTACAATTTACCATTGGGTATTGTATTCAATCCTAGAAAATCAAAAGTTCCACTGATTTGGGATGGTCGTGCTCAAAACGATGGAATATCATTCAACTCGGTCATGCTTAAGGGACCCGATCAACTTTCTTCTCTTCCTGCGGTGCTAATGCGGTTCCGGCAATTCAGAGTGGGAGTCACTGCCGACATAAGAGAAATGTTTCATTAGATTTCCATTCGACCTGAAGATAGAGACGCACATCGATTCCTGGGGCGTAATAATCCATCTGCTCCGGTTGAGATCTACATCATGGACGTAGCTACCTTTAGACCAGCTTGTTCGTCAGCGACCGCTCAGTTCATAAAAAATAAAAACGCAAATGAGTATAGATGCGAACGCGTTTTAGGCCTGCTATGGATAACTGGAAAGGACGACTTAACATTTTCAACCGAACAACCGAACTAAAAGACGAGATAAAACAGCGGATACACAGCGAGGACCGGCCAACAAAACGTCAAAATTTAATATTGAAATGCTTAATGGCCTTCTTTGATCCCATGGGATTGCTGGGCGTGATACTTGTTCACGAAAAGATGCAATTGCAAGAAGTGTGGCGTTCGGGGATCCTTTGGGACGAAAGAGTGAACGATTCAATATACGAACGTTGGAGAAAATGGACCCTACTGTTGACACAAATAAATCAAATTCGTATACCTCGATGTTATTTCGAAGGGGCGTCAAGTAGCCACTACCATAATCTCGAACTGCATAGTTTTGTAGACGCAAGCGAATTAGCCTATTCCGCAGCGGCATACTTTCGGATAATTCGTGATCAAGGAGAAACAGACTGCATCCTAGTAATGGTGAAGACAAAGGTCGCTCCGCTCAAGCCTTTATCCGTTCCTCGGCTGGAACTGCTGGCTACGATCTTGGGAGCACGGTTGATGAAATTTGTTGAGGAGAGTCACACCCTGAAGATTTAACAAAAGTTTATCTGGAGCGACGCAGCCACTGTTTTAGCTTGGCTGAAATGCTCGATCGCTACAAACAGTACGTAGCCTGCCGCATTGGAGAGCTTCTGGCATTGACTAACGTAGGGGATTGGAGGTGGGTTCCGTCTAAACTCAACTCAGCGGATGAAGCCACCAAATGGGGAAAATGTCCACTGACGTCAACCGATAGTACATGGTTCAAGGGTCCCAACTTCCTGCGACTTCCACAATCAGAATGGCCGAGGCAAAGAGATAACGTCCAATACACCAATGAAGAACTTCGCTTGTGTCATGTGCATCGAGGGTTGGTTGTACCAGAGCAGGTGTTTGATCTAGACAGATTTTCGAAGTACACTAAACTCCTTAGAGTAGCCGCCTACGTCCATCGGTTTGTAGACAATATGAGAAGAAAAAGGCAAGGTGCCGGTCTTTGTCAAAAACTTCTAGAATCTGAAGAGTTAAGTAAAGCAGAAAATACTTTGATTCGTCTCGTACAGTGGCAGTGTGATGAATCGAAATAAGGACAAACTTGCAGAAAAACAGGATCAACTTGAAAGTTCCAGCGTTTTGTATCAAATGTCACCTATGCTGGACGGAAGTGGAATTTTGCGAATTGACGGACGGATTGGAGCTGCGCTAAACGTGCAAGAAGATACCAAATTTCCCATTATTTTACCAAGGAACCACCGTTTTAGACCTGTGCGCCGCCGCCGCCGGTGGTTTTACTCACGCCGCCGCCGCCGACAATTTTGGGTCGGCGCGCCGCCGTTCATAATTTTGCCACGCCGATGACTAATCGCAATAAAAAAAATCAATTAACTTAAGTCGAGTCGAGTAAAGTACAAGCTAAAGATGGCCGAAATATGTATCTGTAAAGCAATACAACGTGGTGGAGTTTATTGGAATAGTACTAAACTCGTCTTATGGTAGTTCATAAATGGTGAAAAGGTGGAAATCGTCAGAATTAAATTTCAAATCTACCGTACGAGATGATGTCTCTATGTCTCTATGTGGTGATATACATTGCACTATGGTCCAGGAAACAGATTTACGCGGAAAGATGAATTTTACGCCAAAACTATATCTTTTAGAAAAAACTGTTGTTCTACAAAATTGTTCAAAATAGTAAGGCCATCATTATGGTTCTACCGAAAAATAGGGTGGCCCATCATTAAACAAAAAAATCGAAAATATTTTTATTATTTCTCGGAATATTGACATGATATGTTCTACAAAGTTGAAGCGTAGCTTATTCCAATCAAATTCGCTGAAAAAATTTTTCTGTGACTCTTAAGTTGGCTGATTTAGAGCAATTTTACCTAATTGGATTAGGGTGTACCTTAAAAAACAGTATTTTTGATCTACATTTTTTGTTTTATATTTCTCGAAAAAGTCGTGTTCCGGTGACTTTTAGAGCTCAAAAAAATGCAACTTTTTATTGGTAAATATGGTCAATATCTTTATCCGGTAAAAAGTTATAATCGTTTTCTGTCAAAATTACATTTTTTTCATAAGTTGATATCTCCGGTCAGGGCAGACCAAAAAAATATATTCACACGGCATCTGAAAGAGGAACTCATATTCTTTATTGTGTCAAAAAATTGGGGATATGTTATTTTTGTATCTCAAGTTTAACCAATTTTACTAAAATCATGTTTTTTCAAAAAATTGATTTAACTCGACAACGGAAGAAGATACAGACGATATTCTTATAGCAAAACACGCGTTTTAAAAAGCCCCAAAAGTCTTCAGAAGGTGACATACGTGAAAAATAAAAATTGAAATGAGCAGATCATAAATATTGTTTTTTAAGGGACACCCTAATCCTGGTAAGTAAAACTACTCTAAACAAGTGAGCTTGAGAGCTACATAAAAAAATTATATAGCAAAGTTGATTGGAAAAAGCTGCGCTACAACTTTGTAGAACATTTTATGTCAATATTCCGCAAAATAAAAAAATAAAAATTTCACATTTTTATAAAATGGCACATCCTATTTTTCGGTAACCCTATAATAAGGGCCCAAGTATCCAGAACAACTTTGTAGAACAAACTTTGTTTCTTAAAAGTATGCTTCAGACCGAAAATGCATCTTTTCTCGTAAAACTTGCAATACGATGATAATGATAAAACGTATAAAAAGTGTTAAAGCTGTAGATTTTTTAGTTTTCATTTCTCACGAATGTCATGTTCTAAAGACTTTTGGGGCTTTTCAAAACGCGTGTTTTGCTATAAGAATATCGTCTGTATCTTTTTCCGTTGTCGAGTTATAATAATTTATTTGAAAAAACATGATTTTAGTAAAATTGATAAAACTTCAGATAAAAAAATAACATATCCCCAATTTTTTGACATAATAAAGAATATTAATTTCTCTTTCAAATGCCGTGTAAAAATATTTTTTTGGTCTGCCCTAACCGGAGATATCAACTTATGAAAAAAATGTAATTTTGACAGAAAAACGATTATAACTTTTGATAGGAAAAAGATATTGAGCATATTTACTCATCAAAAGTTGCATTTTTTGAGCTCTAAAAGTCACCGGAACACGACTTTTTCGAGAAATCTTAAACAAAAAATGTAGATCAAAAATACAGTTTTTTAAGGGACTCCCTAATCCAATTAGGTAAAATTGCTCTAAATCAGCCAACTTAAGAGTCACAGAAAAAAAATTTTTTAGCGAAATTGATTGGAATAAGCTACGCTTCAACTTTGTAGAACATAACATGTCAATATTCCGAGAAATAAAAAAAATATTTTCAATTTTTTTTTTAATGATGGGCCACCCTATTTTTCGGTAGAACCATAATGATGGCCTTACTATTTCGAACAATTTTGTAGAACAACAGTTTTTTCTAAAAAATATAGTTTTGGAGTAAAATGCATCTTTCCGCGTAAATCTGTATCCTGGACCATAGTGCATTGTCCGGACTAATGAATATGTTGGTTGATTAGTTTATGAGTTTGCATGAGGCTTCATCTAGTGGATTTCTTCTACCAAGTAGAATAACACATATAATGTTTAACTGATCTTTGGAATTCGTCTAAGCCAAGCCTTTGGCATTCAGTCGGGCACCTTAACCTGTAGGTGACTTTAGAAATTCTTTTTTCTTCGAAAATTCCTTCAGATTTTACATTACGAATTTCTTCAGAACATCATTTACGAATTTCTTTAGGAAATTCCTTATGGAATGATGGGGAAAAGACGGCTTTGGCAGGTTTTGTTCTATTATTGTCAGGGGGGAAATTTTGCCACAATATTCTTTGATATGCAAAGAATGGTTAGGCCAAATTTGAGCATCATCAGTCATAAAAAAAAACCCTGACAACAATAGAACAAAACCTGCCAAAGCCGTCATTCCCCCTATACAAAAAAAGACTCCTTAAGGAATTCCTCTAGAAATTCTATAATGAATTTCTTCGGAAATTGTTTATCAACACCTTTTTTAAGCAATACCTTCGGAAATTTCTCCTATGAATTTTTTTTCAGCAATTATTCCATTAATTCCTTAAATTAATTCTTCCAGATATTACATAAAAGATTTCTTAGAACTTTTCAAGGAACTTCTTCGGAACTTCTACCAGCAATTCCTTTAAAAAATTCTTCGGGAATCTTTCCAGAACTTCCTGCAGGAATTCCTCCAAAAATGCTTTCACGAGTTCATTCCGAAATGTGTACTCTTTCGAAAATTCAATTAGTAACTCCATCGAAAGCTATTTCATTCTCTAATTATTTTTCAAAGGATTTCCGGAAAGAAATTCCAAAAGAATTTCTTAAGAAATCTACGAGGGAATCTTGGAGGCTTTTCGAAGAAACTTTTAAAGAAATCTATGGAGAAATATCAGAAGGAATTCTTGGCGGATTTTTTTAGATTATTTAAGGAAAAAAATCGTGAGGAGTTCTCAAATGATTTTTTGGAGAAGTTTTTGAAGAAATTCCTGGAGGGTGTAGGATAGGGTGGCTCAAATTAGTACCGCCATCGGGGGTGACAATGGGTCTGGGGGTGAGAATGGGTCATCGCTTTCACCGGCAGCCTGGAGGTCGTAGAGCAAAATCGTTCAAAAAGGTCTCTTATATTTTAGTCTTCTTGCCCTCAGATACATTTAATCCATTCTACAAGCATTCTAAGTAGTTGAAACAGTGACCCATTGTCACCCCCATTTGACCCATTGTCACCACCGACGACGGTATGGGAAAAACTTGTTTCACTTTTTTATGGGCCGCCCTCTTCTTCGGTTCTATTTGTTGCCTTAATGCTCTAGACAAAATTTCAGCCTGCTGCAAATCACTGTTTTTTGATGTTTCTGCATATATTTTACTATATAAACTTCCAAGGATTTTCGCACCGCCCAAACGTTGACCGATTTGGCTGAAATTTTATCCAGAGCATCATGGCATCAAATAGAACCGATAAGAGGGCGGCTCATCAAAAAATTTGAAAAAGTGTTTTTCGAGCCACCCTAGTGTAGGAGTTTCCAAATGAATTTTCGAAGGCATTTTTAAAAGAGAGCCTGAATTGATTTTCAAAAATAATTCCCATTGGAACTGCTAAAAAAGTTTTTGGAGGTATTTCTAAAAGACTTCCCCAATGAATTCCTAAAGGAATTTCCAGAGAAATCACGAAAAATGTTTGAGGAGTTCCTTAGGAAATTGTTTCAGAATTCCTCCAAAAACTCTCTTAAAACTCCTACAGAAAGAAGTTTTGAAAATTTTCTTAGGAATTTCTTCGAAAATTAATTGAGAAATTCCAGCGGAAGATAAGTTTTAAATTTTTTTTGGGAATTTCCTCTAGGGGCTCCTTAGCATCAAGACATTTTTCCTGAAATTACCTTAGGGATTCTTTCAAATATACCTTAGGCAATTTCTGATGATTTTTTTCCGGATAATCCTTTGAAAATTCCTCCAGTAAATTCTTTGGTTACTTTAGGAAGCTACCTAGAGACACTGACAAAACTACCTCTGTAAAGGGGAAGGGTCGTTTGGCCGAAACCCATTCAGCCGAAAGTCATTTGGCCGAAATAAATCTGGCCGAAAGGGTCATTTGGGCGAACGGGTCATTTGGCCGAAAGGGTCATTTTACCGAAAGGGTCGTTTGGCCTAAAGGGTCATTTGGCCGGAACGGTCGTTTGGCCGAAAGGGTCATTTGGCCGAATATGACATTTGACCGTATAAGACATTTGACCGAATAGGTCATTTGAAAAGTGAGAAATTAGGAGTGAGAAGAGAGACGTCTCAATTCTCATTTCTCACTTCTCACTGTAAAAAGAGAGAAGCGTGAAGTTAGTAGTGAGACGTCTCTTTACCCACTTCGGACTATTCACTTTTCAAAATGAGAAAAGAGAAATGAGGAGTGAGAAGTGAGACGTCTCACATCTCACTAAGAAAATTAGAAGCGCGAAGTGAGCAGTGCGACGTCTCACTATTCACTTTGCGCTTCTCAATTTCTACAGTGATAAAAGAAAAATGAAGAAAAAGAAGTGAGACATCTCACTACTCACTTTCATTTCTCACTGTTCCCTGTAAAAAGTGAGAATTGAGACGTCTCCCTTTTCACTCCTCATTTACCACTTATCGTTGTAAAAAATGAGAAGCATGAAATGAATAGTGAGATGTCTCATTACCCTCTTCGTCCAACTCACTTTTCACAATAAAGAGAATAGTGAGACGTCTCACTTCTCACTCTTTATTTATATCTTCTCATTGTAGAAAGTGAGACGTGAGATGACTCACTTCCCATTTCTCACTTCTCACTGTGAAAAGTTTGTAGTGCGAAGTGGGTAGTGAGACGTCTCACTACTCACCTCATGCTTCTCACTTTTTACAGTGAGAAGTAAGAAATAAGGAATGAGAATTGAGACGTCTCTCTTCTCATTCCTAATTCCTCACTTATCAAATAACCTATTCGGCCAAATGACCTATTAGGCTAAATGTCTTATTCGGGCAAATGTCCTATTCAGCCAAATTACTCCTACGGCTAAACGATGTTTTTGGCCAAATGACCCTTTCGGCCAAATGACCCTTTCGGCCAAATGACCCTTTCGGCTTAAACACCCGTTTGGCCAAATTACCCTTTGACCAAATGACCCTTTGGCCAAATGACCCTTTCGGCCAAACAACCTTTTTGACCAAATGACACTTTCGGCCGAACGACCCTTTCGGCCAAATTACCATATCTGCCAAACGACCCTTTCAGCCAATCGACCCTTTCGGCCAAATGACTTTCGGTCTAATGATTTGTTCGGCAAAATGGTATATTCGGCCAAATGACATTGGCAAAAAGATGCAGTGTTTGGGCAGAAAATACTGCGCGGTGGAGAATAGTAAATGGCGCAGACGAACGAATGAATCACGATTGTACCAAATTTATAAAAATGCAGACAAAGGCAGGCTGAAATTTTTGGACATTTTCCTCAGGAGTTTCTTCACGACATTCTCCATTTCTTTTTATTTTTTTTAGGATCCCTTCAGATATTCATTCAAAGCTCCTTTAAAAATTTATTGGGAAATTTATTTGAAATTCTGTTAGGACTTTAAAAATATCTGTGAGGATTTCTTCGAAATTTTCCTGAAGGGTTCCTACTGATTTTTCTTTGGGAAATCCTTCAGTTCTCACAGTTTTTTAGGAAATTTCTTCAAAAATGTGCCCGGATTGCCTTCAAAAACTTTATCCGACATTACTTCAGGAAATCATTTGGAAATTCCTTTGGAAAACTCTTTTAGGAATTCCATCGGAAATTAGTTCATTGTTGAATAAATTTCCGAATGAATTCCTGCAGGATTAGCTCTACTGAAGGAATTTCCAAAAGAGAACGTGAATGGATTTTAGAAAGAATACCTATACAAATTTCTGTAGGAATTCTCATAGAATTTTACGAAGGAATTCCTTTTGAACTTTCCTAAGAAATGTCTGTAGAAATTTCCTAAAAAAAACTCCTTCAGGGACTACACCAAGAACTTTTTTGGTATATTTAACCAAATTTCAGGAAAAAATTAAATTTGGTTGGTCATCCCCAGTCTTACTTAGCTAGTATTTATTTTTATTTATGTTGATCATAACATTTTAACATAAATAACATTTTTAAATCAGGTATTGATTAGTGTCGCCGTCAATTGACTATTTTGAATGTGCTGCTTGATGATCGGCAAACGTAGAATATTGCAATTTTAATCCACTGAAGTTGATTTGTATACGGACGATTCCTGTCGTGTGAATCAAAACCGCATGAATCCAAAAACCCGCATTAAAATTGATTTTACCAGACATTGATTTTTTCATTCACGCCGGTTCACGCCGCCGCCGCCGCCGCCGATGAAAGTCAACGGCGCGCCGCCGTGACGCCGCCGCCGCCGGGGCAAAAGTGACCACCACGCCGCCGCCGCCGATGATGTGACCGGCGCACAGGTCTACACCGTTTCACCCACCTGGTGTTAGACGACTATCACTGCAGATTTCGCCACGCAAACGCCGAGACGATCGTGAATGAAATCCGGCAGCGCTACTATGTTCCACATCTCCGAGCAAGTGTGAAGAAGGCTTGTCAGTGGTGTAAGGTATATCGATCCAAGGTAGTAGTACCGCGTATGGCCCCATTACCACCTGCTCGAATGGCAACGTTTACCAGACCATTCACCTATGTAGGTTTGGACTTTTTCGGGCCATTTACCTTCAAAGTCGGACGAAGTGATTCAAAACGATAGATCGCTCTATTTACTTGTATGACAACTTGCGCTGTTCATATAGAAGTAGCACACAGTTTGAGTACAGAATCCTGTATAAAATGTATCCGCCGATTTGTCTGCCGTCGTGGATCACTGGCGGAGATATATTCGGATAATGGAACGAACTTCGTGGGAGCTGGTAAACAATTGAAGCAACAAATGCAAGAAACTGAAAGTGAAATAAAAATTCACCAACGCTAACACCAAATGGGTTTTCAATCCACCAGGAACACCACACATGGGGGGATCTTGGGAGAGGTTGGTCCGTTCAATTAAAACAGCTCTGGAGATAGCTTATGACAATAACCGAAAACTCAACGAAGAAGGACTCGAGACCCTAGTGATAGAAGCCGAAGGTATAGTTAATAGCCGCCCCTTAACATACCTTCCACTGGATTCGGATGAAAGTGAGGCGTTGACCCCAAATCATTTCCTCCTTGGAAGTTCTAATGGAGTGCGCCAGCCAGCGAGGACACCAGAGGATCCTATAACTGCTTTGAAGAGTTCGTATGGCCAGATTCAACATCAGCTGGACATGTTCTGGAAGAGGTGGATTCGTGAATATCTACCAACGCTTACACAACGCTCAAAATGGCATGTCGACGTCAAACCATTGACGGAAGGAGACTTGGTAGACGAGTCCGAAGGAATAGTTGGACCCGTTGTTGTATCGTTCAAGTCATAAAAGGGGGCGATGGAAGAATTCGGCAAGATCTTGTCTTGTCTTGTCTTGTCTTAGCACATGCACAGCCAGTATGCAATGGAAGAATTCGGCAAGCTCTAGTAAAAACTGCGAGGGGGGTGGTGCGTCGTTCAGTTGCAAGGTTGGTAGTTTTTTTTTTTATCTTTATTTTTGAGATTTTCAGCCCGTGGCTGGCTCATCTCATGAGATAATATTTCACAACAATACAATACAATACATTCTGAATAAAATTAATTATTTTTTCTTGGATCGTGTGTTGTATACTCTCCAGTCCGAATGACATTTTTCTCCACTATCGCCAGCATCAGCAATAACATCACCGCACGATCTTTTGGGAATATTGTCCTCTTGATTATCGCTTGTTGTTGCAGATGCAGTAGACAATCGTCTCTTCGCGCTGGCTCCAGTACCGGACTCTATGCAGTTATCAGTTTGTTCGTCACCATCACCGTAGTGTTGGAAGTTCAGAATGGTGGTAAAACTGGATCAGGTGATGGTGACCAGTGTTACGAGGGGGACAATGTTGCTGGCAGCACTGCTATGCGTAAAGCGATGGAGGACAACATCGATGGGATTGAAGACGAACGTCTTCACTAACGTCAAAATAAGCGTGTTAAAACCTGTTAAAACGATTAGCTCCTTGTACCCTTAGTATAAATTAGGTTAGGTTTAAATTAAGTTAAAAACTTTGTAATTCCTACATGGTTCAATTAAACCAGAGGAAAAATCCTAACTGCCAGAGGCAATTGAAATGTATTAATAATAACTAAAAAGTAACATAGCAAAAAAGGATGATAGTGTTAAGAAAACACGGAACACCGAATCTAAGAGATGAATGCATGTATTAGATAATTAGCAAATAAAATTAGTAAAAAAAAAAAGCGTGTTAAAAGTAGCGTTCTACTTCCTGTAGAAAAATTAAAACAAGAGATAGATTTCCGGTTTGACGAAAGGTAGGAAAACAGTGTGCCACACCAGGTGGCTATTATTCTGTGTCATTATTATTACTGTAGTTCAGCAACAGTCAAAACCGAACACGCATCGCAGAATAGGAGTCCAATAAAATTGAACTCGAACGTTTGAGAACAGATTTGGTCGGGGTTCAGCCAAATCACACCAAGCGCCAATGAAAAATTATCAATTTTTTTTTCAAAAGTTTTCGTGTAACAGATTCATTTAATCACAAATCACATCAGACATCATTCAACGCTATAACTGAGGACCTCCTACAACAAATGTACGCATGAATTGACATGAAATACTTTCCGTTTTCCTTTTGCGAACAAAATATCACAAGTCAGTCAAAAAGCCGCTTGGTGCGGTTTGGCTGAACCCCGACCATTTATGTAAGTGATGAAAAGCAAACTCTTGTATGGAAAATCTAAAATCAAATTAAAATTACAGCTAAAAGCGTTACATAACCTCAAACAGGTGTTTGTATTGGCTAAATAGAAATCGGATCTTCCTCCACGTCCAGGTGTTCGGAACACTCTTTTTATTGGCGTCGCATATGTATGACATATTACCATCTTCACATCTGTGTATTTATAAAGCAAATATATGAAATGCAAGGATTTTATGAATGTCTAAACTTCTTAAAAAATCTTTGGAAATAAATGATACGAAATTTCCAAGGAACATTTCTTGGCGTAACACTTGTGTCAGTACCAAACCTACTGGAACTGATGTCCGATTCATGTCATCATTGTGCCCAGTTAGCCTGAGCAATCAGCGGATCTTATGCACGCGGAGTACTAAAAAAACAGAGGAAACAGCATAATTTCTTGTAAAAATGCAACCCTATGTAAAAAGCAGTCCGAAAGGCAGCAATTACCCTCATCTGCAACGGGCTCAGAAAATCAGTAACGTGTGTCCATCCGTCGGTCGTCTGTCCGTCAGTCAGCCAGTCAGGAGTCAGCTCGCACTCGGCCGGTCAGAAATTGTTTTTGCACGACCAGGATCAACTGAAACGGCAGCCTCACGGCCCAGGACATGCTCGCCATATGACAAGCACCATAAGGACTCGCTCGTCTCCGCAAAAATCATAATTACCCCAAACGGGTAAAAGTGAGAATAAAATACCAGTAAAACAACTCGAACGAAAGGAAATCGTTTTGCGAAACATTTATGAATAATTTAAACATTTCCTGTAGGCATCTAAATTCAGCGAAAAAGCCATAGCCCCGAGGAAGCCGAGGCTCTCCGTCGCCAGTACCGCCACCCCGGTTGGAAGTTCTTGAAAAATGACCCAAGACGCAGATTGAAAACAGCAAGTAGGATGCAACAGAAAACTTATTAAAATGCAGAACAGTAG
Source organism: Armigeres subalbatus (assembly GCF_024139115.2). Taxonomy (NCBI): domain Eukaryota; kingdom Metazoa; phylum Arthropoda; class Insecta; order Diptera; family Culicidae; genus Armigeres; species Armigeres subalbatus. Next base: position 441,329,104 of record NC_085140.1, read on the forward strand.
TGATTTCTCTTTGCGCCACCTCTCCGTGGGCCTCCACTAGCAGTCAGACCGGGACCCATAGTCATCGCGATGGGGCACCCAAAGGGTCGTAATCTTGGCACATCGTATAAACAGGCCCTGCGAAGATGCGCGCATAATGCTACGGAGTGCAGGAGCTGTTTAATTCCACCTCTTTACCCGGTCAGTATAGTTTGGGCCATGGGTTCCCAACGGTGTTGTTCTGTAAAATTCTGTCGTAAGGTTTAAGCTAAATGATAAACAAACGCACACTGTGGAATTTATGACTTACTTACTTGTAAGGTAAGAAAAAAAGGTAAAAGTAGTACTTTAGTCAGAATGATTTACTTGTAGGAATTGATTTACACGTTGTTGCATTCATTTGTATTTATTTTCGATTTCAGAAAATGACAAAAAATCGACAATTTTTTATTCAATAATGATGGAGATTGAGAAGTATAAAAGAAGAACATATGATAAAAAAGGAGGGTGAAAGAAGAAGGAGAAATGTAGAATGAGTTGTTAATGAATGAATATTAAACAAATCATTATAATTAATTCATAATAAAGAAAGAAAAAACGAACGAATTGTTGCAGAGTATGGTAAATCACTACTTGGGCACATGAACCGATTCCCGGAACACTGTAGAAAAAAACTAATGATTTATACTGTTTGGGATCCGTAGGTTTATGATTGATTATTAAAAAAAAGTCTCCCATTTAGCTCGCAGAATACTCAATAATTATTATCGATGAACTGTCAAATTTCAATGTCGCTTCGTTTCGCTTCGCGTGGTTGCGTTTACTCTGGCATCACCCTAAGAAACCCTAATTAGCGAAAGCCTACTGTAAACGATCAAGTATTAGCATCGAGCTCAACTACAGAGACTGTTTTTATCAATGCAAAAATCAGTTCCGTAGCACATGAGTCTGGTGAATAAAAAAGTAAAATAATATATCTAGGGGGAATGACGGCTTTGGCAGGTTTTGTTCTATTATTGTCAGGGGGTTTTCTATAACCAATTATACTCAAATTTGGCCTAAACATTCTTTGCAAATCAAAGAATATTGTGGCCAAATTTCATAAAATACAATTTCAGTTGATAATACAGAAAATCATACGATCATACTTGGTATCAACCTATTCTGTTCGAAATATCAATTGATGCCAAAGGCCAACAAACTAATCATTGAACTCTACTTCCAATATTTGAGAACCCCTGCAACATGTTCCTCTAAGCTAGCGAGCGACAGACAGATAGCGAGCGAGCTCAGTCTGGTGCGGATAGCCTAGAGGCATCTTACTTTAAAACAAACTAATAATACGGTAAACGATCAAATGACGTTTGTAAATATTATTCAGAGCTTCTGCGGTTGCGCCGGTTGGAGAACGCATTCCTTGGCCGGCGTCGCCAGTACCTACTTGGATGCGGTTTGCAAAACGCATCGAAGAAAAAATGGAACCCGGTTTGCACCAAAGTGGAGTGCATCGCACTGAGTTCGTTATACCGACCACTGCACTACTCTACAGGGCTGATGGCTCGCTTTATTGCATCCATCGCATCGACCGGCGTTCAGTATCGTCAAATTAGGCTAAAGCTGACAGTGCTCATAAAACGCCAAACAGGAAATGGGTTTGTTTCCTGTGGCTATATTTTCAAAACAAGAAAAATTCCGGTGATGAGAAGGCGAGTGCAGCCACAATCAGATATCGACTAACAAAACGATAACAAAACACTGAAGATGTTTTCGAGTAGAAATCGAAATACGGATCTGTTCATACAAACAAATTTAATGAAAGAAATCTTATAATTGGACTAACTCTTTCAACTCTTTATCACTCGCTGGGACTCTTTCTGTGCTTTACTACCAGCTTTGTCCTCCAGAATCTATTCCAGAATTTATGATCGGAAATACAAACACGATGTATGCTTTCAACAAAATTTATTGGTACTTACAATGGTAGTGGGAGTGTGTAGCGTGGGCATCAAAGCAAATCCAATTTGCTGAGCCGATACGGGGAAGGGTCATTTGGCTGAAACCCATTTGACCGAACAGACCATTAGGCCGAAACCCATCTGGCTGAAAGGGTCATTCGGCCAAAAGGGTCATTTGGCCGAAAGGGTCGTTTGGCCGAAAGGGTTAATTGGCCGAAAGGGTCATTTGGCCAAAAGGATAGTTTGGCCGAAAGGGTAATTTGGCCAAAAGTATCATTTGGGGTCTCCAGTAGCCTTGCGAGCAAAGGCGTAGGATTACCAATCCGGAGATGGCGAGTTCGATTCTCGCTCCGGTCTAGGATGTTTTCGGGTTGGAAACATTCTCGACACCCTGGGCATAGTGTATCCATTGTACTTGCCAAACAAGATACATACTCATGCAATGGCGGGCATATAGAAAAGCTTTCAATTAATAACTGAGAAAATGCTAATGGAATACTAAATTGAAAAAGCCGGCCAAGTTCCAGTTGGAATGTAGAGCCATTGAAGAAGAAGAAGATCATTTAGCCGAAAGGGTCATTTGGCCGAAATGATCATTTAGTCGAAAGGGTCATGGCCGAACGGGTCATTAGGCCGAAAGGGTCATTTTGCCGAATAGTTCATTAGAAAAGTAAGAAATTAGGAATGAGAAGAGAGACGTCTCACTTCTCACTCTTTATTATTTTCTTCTCACGAAATGAGTATAGAGGCATCTCACTACCCACTTCGCACTATTCACTTTCCACAGTGAGAAGAGAGAAATGAGGAATGAGAAGTGAGACGTCTCACTTCTCACTCCTCATTTATCACTTCCATTTCTCACTTCCATTTCTCACTACCCACTTCGCACTACTCACTTTTCACAGTGAAAAGTGAGAAATGAGGAAAGAGAAGTGAGACGTCTCACTTCACACTCTTCATTTTTCTCTTATCACTGTAAAAAGTGAGAAGCGCTAAATGAGTAGTGAGACGTCTCACTACCCCCCTTCGCACTACTCACTTTTCACAGTGAGAAGTGAGAAATGGGGAGTGAGAAGTGAGACGTCTCTGTTCTCACTCCTCATTTCTCACTTCTCGCTGTCAAAAGTGAGAAGAGGAAAATTAAGAATGAGAAGTGAGACGTCTTACTTCTCATTCCTCATTTCTCACTTTTCACTGTGAAAAGTGAGTAGTGAAAGATTTCTCTCTTCTCACTGTGGAAAGTGAGTAGTGCGAAGTGGGTAGTGAGATGCCTCTATACTCATTTCGTGAGAAGAAAATAATAAAGAGTGAGAAGTGAGACGTCTCTCTTCTCATTCCTAATTTCTCACTTTTTAAATGACCCTTTCGACCAAATATCCTGACCCTTTCGGCCAAACGACCTTTTCGGTCAAACTACTTTTTCGGCCTAATGACCCTTTCGGCCAAATGACTTTCGGCCAGATGGGTTTCGGCCTAATGACCCTTCCCTATTTGGCCGAAAGGGTCATTAGGCCGAAAGGGTCATTTGGCCGAAAGGGTCATTTGGCCGAATAGGACATTTGACCGAAAGGGTCATTTGAAAAGTGAGAAATTGGGAATGAGAAGAGAGGCGTCAAGTCGAGTCAATTACAAGAGACTGAAGACGACCTTACTGTTGAGGTCGAAATACGTATCTGTCAAGGTACAATTAAGTACAGATATGTTCCGATTTTATCACGTTCCGATTTTGTCACGCTCCGATTTCGAGATTTTTTTTAGAGATTTAGCTTTTAAAATTAAATAACTTGGGTCAGTGTCTGGCCAAATGATGTATTTATAGTGTTTCAAGCACTAAGCCGTAACTAACAAGACAAGGTTGCTCTTTACCGACTTCTCCCCATCGAAATAAAAGATACAAGATGCGGTTTTTTTTGCACTTTATTACTTCAGGACGAAGGATTACATTGTTGTCTGGCGTTCTGATATAACCGAAAAATCGTTGAGAAACTTTTTCGGATGTTTTAGGCCATCCTTACTCGATATTCTCTAAGTCGAAGTTATTTCCGTATGCATTTTCTCCTCGCTAACTCGATGTTGTCAGAAGAAGTTCTCTTTCATGGCATACAATAAAACAAGGTAGGCCTAAAACGTATGTAAACATTCAGTTTGAATGTAAATATGTGACGTCAAACTATCTTTGTTCAAGCTTAGCCCTGAGGTTTCAACATTCCTACTTTTGGCTCGATGCCCACGTAGCGTCTTTTCAACGCTGCGAGCACGTGACAATGAAAGGACGCCCCGGGGTACCGGACCATTATGCTCCAATGAATGGCGGTAAAAAAATGTCCTGTTGTGATTTTCTTACGAGCGTACCTGATTCAGTACACCGTGGTTACATGTAAATGTCATTTTCATGCAACCATTTCTCAATTGTATCAGTTGAAATCGGGAATCAGTTATGGATATTATCGTGAATACGGAAAAACGAGTTGTACGAACTCTTACAATTGCCGTGCGGTTGAAAATCATCGAGCAAATTGAAGTCTTCGGTCGGAAGGTAAAGGATGTGGCCAAGGAGTATGATTTACCGCAAAGTACTGTGTCAATCATCTGTGTTATCCGGATCTATTATTCGAGCAAAAGCTTGCGAATTTGCTGATAAACTTGGATTAGCAAATTTCAAAGGAAGTGCTGGATGGCTTAGTAAGTTCTGCAAACGTCAGCGCATGTCATTCCGTAAGCTTTGCGGCGAGAGTGCTAGTGTTGATTTCCCGGACAGAAGCCATAAACAGAATAACAAAACATGATATGGATTTGATTGATATAAGAGATAAAAGAACAGGTAACAATATCAAAAATTTGCACCGAAATATCATTTGAATATCAAGATATGCTATGTATAAGAACAAATGACAAATGACACAAATGACATTGATCACTTCTTACAAATAGCATAACTTGATCTCCTCATGATATTTTAGTGCAAATTATTGATATTATAGTCTGATCTTTTATCTGTTATATCAATCAAGTCCATATCTCATTTTGCTATCTTATCAACATTTGATATTATTGAGCTATTTTCGTCTACTTGGGTTGAACATGACAAGCGATTGGATGTCAAATGTACTTCCCGGTTTAATTAACGAATATGAGCCAAATGATATTTTCAACGCCGATGAAACAGGCCTCTTTTTTAAATGTTTACCGGAAAAGTCGTTTGTGTTCCGCTCGGAAACTTGCCATGGAGGGAAATATTCAAAACAGCGGTTGACGGTCATGTGCGCAACTAACATGAACGGAACCGAGAAGCTTCCGTTGCTTGTTATTAGAAAAAGTCGTAAGCCAAGATGCTTTAAAAACGTGAAATCGCTACCAGTAACTTACGAGAGCAATACTAAGGCTTGGATGACGTCAGTACTCTTTGAAAAGTGGATTTTATCTTTGGATAAAAAATTCACAGAAGAGAGACGCAAAGTATTGTTTCTGGTGGACAATTGCACTGCTCACCCGAAATCATTGCAACCAAAATTGAAAGCCATAAATCTGCCAAAAATCTCAAACTTTATTACAGCCATGAGCTGGTAAAACTACGGCTGAAAGAAATGGAAGATTGTTCGGTAAATCCGTTTAACTTATTTCAAACAGATTTGATAGAAAAATATATTAAGCTCTTTTAGTGGAATGTATTAAACCGTCTAAGACGAATTAAGTACTGTCCATTTAATTCCACCAGTTAATTTTCGTTATCTTTGCAGATACGTATTTCGACCACAACTGTGTGGTCGTCTTCAGTGTCTTGTACTTGTGATTTAGTTTAGATTTGATAGTTATTTGTTTGTTTCAGGGTATATCGGAAATAACGGTTTTGGATGCCATCAACATTATAGCCAAGGCGTGGACTAATGATGTAAAATCAGAAACGATTTTACATTGTTTTAGTAAAGCGGGGTTTTCCTTAGAAGGCGAGGACGATTTGCCTTTGGCTGAATTATTACGCCAGGAAAGAGCAGCTGCAGTTCCCCGGACTTTGAAATCTCACCATCATTCATTGAATATTGCGAAGTAGACCAAAACGTGATTTGTTATGAGCTGATGACCGATAACGATATTCTGGATAGCATCACAGAAGCAGAAGTTGATGAGAATGATGCGGAGGTGAAGGTCATGGCTGTTTGTGACAGAGTTCCATTTGATATTACGCCAGAAAGCGTAAAACGTATCAACGTATCAACAACCTGTCCGAAATTCTTCAATCCACTGAGAACGTACCGCAGAAGCTATTTGAACAATTCTTTGCACTTGTGCACTTCTTGAAAGGTCGATATAGCTATTGAATCACTATTCAATGTATTATTTTTTCAATTTAATTTTGAAAACACACAATAAACCGAATTGACAATCAGATGTAATATTTGGATGTAATTTTCATTATCATTTCGTTTGAGTCTAAGCTTATATGTTTCCAGTACATTACATCACATTACATTACGGATTTTTCATAGCTCAGTTGAAAATGCGTATTGGCCATACTGACGGTGACTGAACTTTTGGTTCAGCAAACCATTTATTCATTTAGTTTACATATAAACAGATAACACTAAATCAATAATTTTACGCCACAATACACGGTTCGAGGCAAACCATAAAATAAACACCTGATTAATCTATTTAGCCATAATAATGCCCTTCTCATGCATTATAAAAACAATATTTTGGCCACAATTGAAAGCCAATAGTCCGATTCATGATATTATTTTGGTAGGAAATGATGAGACATGATAATCCGTTGAATGAAACTTGTTGCAAGCAAATCGATTAAGGATAAGTGCCTAAAAAGTTGGTAAAACTTTTTTTGTACACACACATACATACACATACACACAAACATCACCTCAATTCGTTGAACTGAGTTAATTGGTATATAGCACTATTTGTCTTTTGGCATCCTATGAAAAGTTTGTTTATGGAGCAAACACATAGGATGTACAATGGATATACATTCATTCATTTCATTCATTTATTTAGTCTACATCTATACAGATAACACTGAATCAACAATTTGACGCCACAATACACGGTTCGAGGCCGCATCTCTCCATCCTCGAATACGCCCCACGCTCGCCAAGTCGTTCTGCACCTGGTCTGCCCATCTCGCTCGCTGCGCTCCACGTCGTCTCGTACCTGCCGGATCGGAAGCGAACACCATCTTTGCAGGGTTGCTGTCAGGTTGCAACATGTCCTGCCCATCGTACCCTTCCGGCTTTAGCTACCTTCTGGATACTGGGTTCGCCGTAGAGCTGGGCGAGCTCATGGTTCATTCTTCGCCGCCACACACCGTCTTCTTGTACACCGCCAAAGATGGTCCTAAGCACCCGTCTCTCGAATACTCCGAGTGCTTGCAAGTCTTCCTCGAGCATTGTCCATGTTTCATGTCCGTAGAGGACTACCGGTCTTATTAACGTCTTGTACATGACACATTTGGTGCGGTGGCGAATCTTTTTCGACCGCAGTTTCTTCTGGAGCCCGTAGTAGGCCCGACTTCCACAGATGATGCGCCTTCGTATTTCACGACTAACGTTGTTGTCAGCCGTTAGCAAGGATCCGAGGTAGACGAATTCCTCGACCACCTCGAAGGTATCCCCGTCTATCGTAACACTGCTTCCCAGGCGGACCCTGTCGCGCTCGGTTCCACCCACAAGCATGTACTTTGTCTTTGACGCATTCACCACCAGTCCAACTTTTGTTGCTTCACGTTTCAGGCGGGTGTACAGTTCTGCCACCTTTGCAAATGTTCGGCCGACAATGTCCATGTCATCCGCGAAGCAAATAAATTGACTGGATCTGTTGAAAATCGTTCCCCGGCTGTTACACCCGGCTCTCCGCATGACACCTTCTAGCGCAATGTTGAACAACAGGCACGAAAGTCCATCACCTTGTCTTAGTCCCCGGCGCGATTCGAACGAACTGGAGTGTTCGCCTGAGATCTTCACACAGTTTTGCACACCATCCACCGTTGCTTTGATCAGTCTGGTAAGCTTTCCAGGAAGCTGTTCTCGTCCATAATTTTCCATAGCTCTACGCGGTCTATACTGTCGTATGCCGCCTTGAAATCAACGAACAGATGGTGCGTTGGGACCTGGTATTCACGGCATTTTGAAGGATTTGCCGTACAGTAAAGATCTGGTCCGTTGTCGAGCGGCCGTCAACGAAGCCGGCTTGATAACTTCCCACGAATTCGTTCACTAATGGTGACAGACGACGGAAGATGATCTGGGATATCACTTTGTAGGCGGCATTAAGGATGGTGATCGCTCGAAAGTTCTCACACTCCAGTTTGTCACCTTTCTTGTAGATGGGGCATATAACCCCTTCCTTCCACTCCTCCGGTAGCTGTTCGTTTTCCCAGATTCTGACTATCAGTTTGTGCAGGCAAGTGGCCAGCTTTTCCGGCCCATCTTGATGAGCTCAGCTCCGATACCATCCTTACCAGCTGCTTTATTGGTCTTTAGCTGTTGAATGGCATCCTTAACTTCCCTCAAGGTGGGGGCTGGTTGGCTTCCATCGTCCGCTGAACTGACGTAGTCATCTTCTCCGCTGCCTTGACTTTCATTGCCTGTACTCTCAGCGCCATTCAGATGTTCCTCGTAGTGCTGCTTCCACCTTTCGATCACCACACGTTCGTCCGTCAAGATGCTCCCATCCTTATCCCGGCACATTTCGGCTCGCGGCACGAAGCCTTTGCGGGATGCGTTGAGCTTCTGATAGAACTTGCGTGTATCTTGAGAACGGCACAGCTGTTCCATCTCCTCGCACTCCGCTTCTTCCAGGCGGCGTTTCTTCTCCTGAAAAAGGCGGGTCTGTTGTCTCCGCTTCCGTCTATAACGTTCCACGTTCTGCCGGGTACCTTGCTGCAGCGCGACCGCCCGCGCTGCGTCCTTCTCCTCCAGAATCTGTCTGCACTCTTCGTCGAACCAATCGTTCCGTCGACTTCGACCCATATACCCGACGTTGTTCTCCGCTGCGTCGTTAATGGCTGCTTTGACTGTATTCCAGCAGTCCTCAAGAGGGGCCCCATCGAGCTCACCCTCTTCCGGCAACGCTGCCTCGAGATGCTGCGCGTATGCAGTGGCGACATCAGGTTGCTTCAGTCGCTCTAGGTCGTACCGCGGCGGTCGTCGGTACCGAACATTGTTGATGACGGATAGTTTTGGGCGCAGTTTAACCATCACCAGATAGTGGTCAGAGTCGATGTTAGCGCCACGATAAGTCCTGACGTCGATAATGTCGGAGAAGTGCCGTCCATCAATCAGAACGTGGTCGATTTGTGATTCTGTCTGCAGTGGCGATCTCCAGGTGTACCGATACGGGAGGCTGTGTTGGAAGTAGGTGCTGCGAATGGCCATATTCTTGGAGGCGGCGAAATCAATTAGTCGTAGGCCGTTTTCGTTCGTCAGCCGGTGAGCGCTGAACTTTCCAATAGTCGGTCTAAACTCCTCCTCTTGGCCAACCTGAGCGTTCAAATCTCCTATGATGATTTTGACGTCGTGGCTTGGGCAGCTGTCGTACTCACGTTCCAGCTGCGCGTAGAATGCGTCCTTATCATCATCAGTGCTTCCGGAGTGTGGGCTATGGACGTTGATTATGCTGAAGTTGAAGAACCGGCCTTTGATCCTCAACCTGCACATTCTCTCGTTGATCGGCCACCACCCGATCACGCGCCTTTGCATGTCGCCCATCACTATGAAAGCTGTTCCCAGCTCGTGTGTGCTGCCGCAGCTCTGGTAGATGGTATGATTACCTCTAAACGTTCGCACCATTGATCCCTTCCAACAAACCTCCTGCAGCGCTACGATGCCGAATCCACGGTCCTTGAGCACATCGGCGAGTATGCGTGTGCTCCCTGATGAAGTTGCGAGATTTGCAGTTCCACGAACCGAGTTTCCAATCGCTAGTCCCTTTTCGTCGCAGTGGTCTTCGCCGATGGTTCCGGTCCGTACTCTCTTGTTGATTGTTCGTTGCTTATGATTTTTTAAAGGCTGGCTTGCAGGGCCTGTCTGCAAACCCCATAAATTTCCGGAGGACCATTCCTCCTTATTCCCAGTGGACCATGGTACACAGTTTTACTTAGAGTACCTCGCTGGCACTCGGACGATGATCAGCCATGGAGAACATGAAGAACAGACGCTGTTGTGAGCCGATCCTGACATGGAGAACAGACGCTCAATAAGATTTGCACCTCCGGAGAGGAGCAACCCCCCCAGCATACGACCATAGTTCCCACCGGGGTTGGTTACCCGATCTTCCCTAAGGTTGCTCGTATCCCGGCCAGCACCGCGGGGAGGTAGGGATAGGAGTTGCTGGGTAAGAGGCTAAGGACCGCGAGATGGGGTCTATTTTATTCCTTCAGGTACGCGAAGTACCAATGGTACGCTTTACCCAGCATTTGCCGTGCCAAATGGATATACGAAAAATACAAAAAAAAATCAATCGGCGCGTCCCATAAGTAATGGGACAGAATATACAGTAATGAGGTTTTATAACGCAAATCAACTACTAATATTTAGATACACACATTTTTGTACATACGATGTAAAGGGTTGAGAAGTTCTAAAAAAATCCCTATCTCGATACCTCCCTAACTCGATGGTCCCTTCAATATCGAGTAAGGGAGAGTTCACTGTATTAGCAGGTACATTGAGCCGATAAGATCTCACTCATTACTTTTACACGCAACTATAGGCCTTTTAGTTTCTCCAAAACATCCTTGATTTCAAATCAGTTCAGAACATGTGATCTACCCGATCAACCAAGCCCTGGACGATGTATCCATGCATCGTTGAACATCCCAGCAGATCCATTTAGCAGATAGTATTTCACTCATTATTATTACAAGCTACTACAGGCCTTTTCGGTTGTTCAAAACGTCCTAGTTGCTCAACCACGTCCTGAAAGATGTACCTGTGTATCGCTAAACATCCCAGCAGGTCCGTCGACCCGATAGAATGGTACTTATTACTTTTACAAGCTACTACAGGTCTTTTCTATTCTCTAAAATGTCCTGGAGTTCCAAACATGTGATCTACACGTTTAACCAAGTCCTACATGATATATCCGTGCATAACATCACAAACATTTCAACAGTTCCATCGAGCTGGTAGGATATCATTTAATTCTTTTACAAGCTACAGTGGACCCTCCATGAGTTGATGTTCTAAGACTCGATATCGAATCGTTGGAACAAATGATGCCATTCAAAAATATTTTCACGGTTATACTTTGATAGTCTTTTCGAACAATTTTCCAAGAATTTATGTTACACATCTCAATACCGACTTTATTACATCTCTTCAAAACTTCATGGATCTCAGATCATTTCACTACCGAATTTTCAAAACGGCTTTGACCTATCCAATGATCCAATTTATGAATGATGTTAGATATGATACCCTAGCGAAACCATTTAGCTTATATGACTTCAATCATCACTTGTTATAGCCATTGCAAGCCTTCCCGGGCAGAAGCCATGAACAGCATAACATAACATGATATGGACTTGATTGATATAAGAGATAAAAGAACAAGCAACAATATCAAAAATTTGCACTGAAATATCATTTAAATATCAAAATGTGCTATGGATAAGAACAAGCCAATAGCACTTGATATTGATCACTTCTTACAAATAACATATCATGATTTCCTCATGATATTTCAGTGAAAATTTTTGATATTGTCGCCTGATCTTTTATCTCTTATATCAATCATGTCCATATCTCATTTTGCTATCTTATCAAGATTGGATATTATTGAGCTATTTTCCTCTGTTCGGGTTTACGGTTGGCTAAAATATTCTGGAAGTCGTATTGTTTTATGTAATCATCCATGTCCATTATACGCCTCAACAAAAAAAGTCCGCAGCTAAATTGCTCGACACAAACACCTCCTTAGTTATTGTGCATCTAATAGATATCTTGATCTTAACTCAAGATCATTTTGGATGACCCATCTTCTTCTTCTTCTTCTTCTTCTTCTTTTTGCTATGGCTCTTCATTCCAACTGGAACTTGGCCGGCTTTTCAACTATTTCAACGTATTCTATTAGCATTTCCTCAGTTATTAATTGAAAGCTTTTCTATGCCGACCATTGCAGGAGTATGTATCTTGTGAGCCAAGTAGAAAGGGAACGCTATGCCCAGGGAATCTAGAATGTTTCCCCAACGATAATATTCTAGACCGGACCGGATCTAACCGTGAACACCTCGTATTCCAGAAAACTGTGTTTACATTATTCCTATTGGATATATTAAGTTTATGCCGAAGACAGCTTGAGCTTGAGCTTGATTGACTGCTTGTAGTTGCTACTCCATTATGACCAGATCAGCTGTTCTTGCACAGGGAACCAACAGATGTTTGCTTGGGACTAGCACACTCTTCAATGTGCAAGTACTGGTGATCTCATTTGCTACGTCATACTGGCGCCTGCAACGTCAGAATGCAAGTCAATGTAGGGAAGGGGTAGGAAATGATGATGCAATCACTCGCCCACTACAAGCCGAATATACCTCTGCACTTGCCACGAGTTCATGCGGAATTTGTTGGAATTTTTTGGTTAGGTTCGAGAGGCAGAGGTCCGTCTTGGTTAACGAGCTGCCAATGTGATAGATAGGAGAAAGTAACTGATGGAATTTCTAATTGGATGTAGGAAACGAGCTTTATAGTTTATTTCCAATTCTAGCAGATTACTGCTAGAATATTCAAGTTGAAGGTATAGGAATAGAAATGGAAACGGTATGGAAGTCCATTTCCAGTTCTAGCGATTGCTAGAACATGAGAAATAAAGAGAAAGATACAAAGTAGGAGAATGGAACGGATCTGGGATTGAACCCACGACCTCCTGCGTATGAGGCAGAAGCAGTAGCCATATGACTACCAAGCCCGCTTATATTAAGTTTATGCCAAAGACATTGCAAAAACTTTGATTGATTGACCTGGTAGATAGATACCTTGAGCTGAACTCGAGAATGTTTTGGAGTACCTTGAACATCTCAAATTTAAGAGAATTGAGTTTGCATGGTGCGCACATGCTTATTGAACCATGTTGGGTACATATCGATGTTGAGGACATTGCATGAAGCCTTGGTTGTCCGGTAGATACTTTGGGTTGAACTTGGGAACGCTTTGGAATACCTTGACCATCATTGAGAAAACTGGATTTAAATGATGCGCATGTGCCTATTGGATTGGGTATATGACGATGATGATGACTTTGCATAAGCCTTGGTTGATTTGGTAGATACCGTAAGCTGAATTCGAAGACGTTTTGGAGAACCTTGAGCATCTCGTATTTCAGAAAACTGATCACTGTCTCAAAGATCAAGATGACTAAACTTGATTGAGTGTTCAGATTTATTAAACAATGTTGTTTAGGATCCAAATATTTCAGATTCATCTGCAAGCTGTCAGAAGCAAAATCTTTCCAAGGTTTTGGATATCTAGGTCTTCAGGGTATAGTCAAACTTGACCTCCAATATTTTTCCTGGGTAGCCGACATCCTGATGAACATTTTTGCTGAAGAAACTGGGGACCTAGCTCTCTTCGGTAGTTTTTCACAGACAATCTCAAGCGCTGGGCATTCATGACCCATCCGTCCCGAAAGGGTTAAGGAGCTTAAATATTTTCAAATTTATTGTTATGTTATCAACGGATGCCACCTTATCTTAGGAAACGTTCATAAATTACGTCACGCGGAGAAGAGAAGGTTTCTAAAAGTATGACTACTCATATCAATTTATATGAAATTTCATACAAAAAGTGGGACAATTAATGGAGGAGGGATTGACAATGGTAAATTTTTCGTAACATCATTTATGGACGTTCCCTTGATGCACTCTTTACTTGTCAGGAACCTCAACCAGTCACCATTGATGATAAATATATATTTCCTATAGGACATAGATGTCTTTTCACAAACCCTTGCCACCACCTATCATGTTCACGTGGTTTATGGACAGTCCTTTAGCATTTAAAAATGTTAGAACCTGAAAATCTCACATTTTACCAGCAATAAATCATTTTTACTAAAATTCTAGCTTAAAAAATCGTCTAAGAAAATTATTCCGATTTTGTCACTGTTCCGATTTTATCAACTGAAACTCACGGACCGTGTTGACCTTAAAAGCTTAAAATAATTTTCTTAACAAAAAGTCCACCCCTTGATTGTACCTTGACAGATACGTATTTCGACCTTAACAGTGAGGTCGTCTTCGGTGCATAAAAAAACTCACAAACGTGGGGTCCTCGCAGCATACATCCAGTAGTTCGCCTGGTGTATCGAAGAGGGGACACCCGAACAGAACGTGCTCTGCCATTTTGGTCGTGTCTGGGCTAGCATACCGGGATGCCGTGAAACTAAACCTATGCATGTACCATTTAAACCATCCGTGGCCTGAAAGGAACTGCTTACGCAAAAAATATTTTCCCCACGGGGTCTATCGAAGCGTCAAGACTCTCGGTATGAGAAGATGAGTCCACCTGTAGTTTGGTAAGCTATTTGTCATCCTGATACAGTTGCAACCTTCAAAGTCGTACGTGAATTAATGAGAGAATATTCGAAGGAATTTCTGCTGGAGCTTCTAAATAAATTTCTCGGAAAGTTTCCATAGCATAGCATATCAAGTGTTATTTTTTTACAAATTCCTAGATTATATTCCGGGAAAATTTCTGGAAAAAATTCCGGAGTAATTTCTGGAGATATGTTCAGGAAAATCTTGGAAGAAATTCTTAAAAGAATTCTCGGAGAAATTAATTAGACTTAATTGTAGGTCCATTTTAACATTGTTTTAATGCATGACATAAATGGGACTCTAACTAGCTGTGCACCTCGCCTTCTTGTGCCTGTTGGATAGTGTTTTTTTTTTTTTTAATCCTTTCTTTATTTGCTAGGCACTCTGTGTTACTTAACCGATAGAAATTTCAAACCAAAAAAATTCTCAGAGACCGTATAAAGATTCGATATCAGTTACCTTCAGAATGGTATGCTTCACACGTCAAAATGTCCGTTAAAACAGCCAAATGCAATTCTACCTTTTGTGATTCCGCCTTTCATGTTTCTGCCTTTTGTATCGTTCCGCCTTTCGTTCATTCTGCCTTTCATGTTACGCCTCACGTGCTTTCCGCCTTTCGTTAAATTAGTTCACGCCGATTTTCTCCGCCGACTGAAAATAGTCTCTTCCGCCGGCGCATTATTTTAATTGCCGTACAGTTCTGTTTATCATATCTCGTCAGTGTGAGCTGACATTTCGACTTTGTTTTGATCGCACTTGTAGATTTCATCTATATCTAATGATTGTGTACTTTGTAACCCCAGTACCCCAGAAAAAAAACCCGTACCTATTACATCCTAATGAAAGCACCTCAAGAATAGGAAAACAGAGTTTGAATATTTTTAGAGCTACATTATTGTACGGCAAACTAAAAAATTTCACTATTTTTCATTTCCGAATCAAATCTAGAAATAAATCATACAGAGAACCGCACACTATTAGCGTTTACGAGAATCGGAACATGATCTGTCCACCAACCTGCCGGCTCCAATCACTCACTGTTCCACCGATGATGATAGCCGGGATGAAAAATTGCCATTGAGACGCTCAACAACTGTTTAAGGAGGCATGGGCATACACTCTTCAGCGATAATTTGAAATCGCTACCGTGCTACGTAGCGTCGACTCAACCCTATAAGGTGGACCCACCTATTTACCCAGTCGTTTCGTTTTCGAGGCTCTCCCCGTTGCAAACGATTTTCGACTCGACCGTTAATGATGGTGATGGAGACGACACTGAAGGACACATTTTCGAGCCGTTTACGCCAGCCCGTGTACTGACTTATGTACATCAATCTCTTCCTCCGCCGTGGCCCAGTCACGGTCCAGACGCAGGAAATTGTTATGATCGGTCGAGTAGGTACTTGTCTGCTTCTGTGCCGATGATTGCCTGATCCGAGACGCGCAGAAAACCCCATTATTGGAGGATTCTCTGCATCGCGCGGCTGACATATTCATCGAAACAATTTGCGAACTGCATTACGTTGCAACGTTGTACAACCTCGCTTGGGTTGGATTAGAATTGGGCGGTTTGGATGGATCGATGAATTCTGAACTACTTTTGTATAAACAGTCCGTAATCGATTCATATTTAGTTGTTGGTTATCGGTAATCATAATCGCTTCCAAAATTTCAGCTTAAATAGAAAAGGTAGCACAACGGATTCTATGATATCATGAATAATCAACACCAGAAACAATTTTAATACCCAACGAAACATTAAAAAACATATTATAGCTAGAACGAATCAATTCGCTGAAATCGATTTACTTCTTATGCTTTCCCAATGCTATATCGAGGTGGTAGCTACTGATTTCTTTTCATTATCCTTTCGGTTCGAAGTGTATCAATTTTTGAGAGAAGCCTGTCTGGCAAACTTTGATGCCGTGCGCAAACTCATTTTCTTCTAATCAAAAGCTTCCTCATTCAATTTGAATAACCAAACCTAGTCCAGCCCGAATCGATTTAAACTTGATCGTTCCCTTTTTTTTGCTCAATACTAATTTTGGCATTCGTCTGCGCGATAACGTCCGAGGGAAAGAAGAGAAAGAGGTTGCAACAGAGCCAAAATGATTTATGCATATGTATATCAATCACGTTGTCTGCCAGCGACCAAAGGCAGCGGAGTGATCTCCGAAACGTTGGATCAACGCGGCGAGTTTCCAAGTTGGGTATTTATTAGCATAGCGTGCGTAACTTGGAAGCTTTAGAGTTGATGTTTTTTTTGCCTGGTTCGGAAGAGTCCAGTTTTCGAACACTGTTTTACGGCTCTCTTATCAGATCACTTCGATGATTGTGAGCAGTGTTGCCAAATTGCTGAATATTCAAAACCCACCTTGCTACTGTTCTGAATAGTTATCTCTAAATAATTTCGGATCTTTTGCCTCAGCAGCTAATAAATATTCAAATTAGTTTCAATCAAATGCAACACGCCTTCCCCGTATCTCCTGATTGATTTTCTAATTTTTCGATAATGCTACCGGCCGATATCTTCCCACTTTTTCATAACGCTCGATAACCGGAGGCCTCTAATCAATATGCAATAATCAGTAATTTTCAACATTGGAGAGCAATTTGCCTCCAAACGGTAGCAGTTTTGACGGCTTTCGGATCTGGATGAATAACTGTACAATGTCGAGTTTTTGTCCCGAAGTTCGCATTAAGATCGATTATCGGCTAAAATATCAGATAAATTTATTGCCAAACCAGACGAAAGACAAAAAGAGATTCACCGGCAGTGGAGAATGCAGTCATCAGGACAAAATCTGCCCATAATCTACGGCGATGATCTTGCTGCTGGAATGTGAAATACAAACCCTCGGCAGTAGACGGCCCAGGGCTTCGAAAGATGGAATTTTTGCTCGGGGGCTTACCAGGAAACAGCAGTCCCAGAAGTAGACCTTGCAGACCCGCGGCGCACGCTGGTGAATGATGTCCAGAACCAGAGAGCTCTGATCGAATGGAAATGCAAATATGAAGTTTATGTTTTGTATTGGAAAATCAAATTGGAATAATACCGTTCTAACGCAGCGAAGTATTATTTCTTTCATTGCCAACAAATTTGGAAACTGGTATAGAAGGTCCTCTTCAAGATAAACGTCGTACAGAAATAGCTTTGTGATGGATTCAAAGTGGCTGAAATATCGCTGCAACTAGAATACAAATATTTGAGAATATTAAATAGCTATTGCAAGTATAACTACGATCAAATATTATTTTACTTAACCAATATTTATAAAAAATACTTTCCAACTATTTCTTAAAAATAATAAATGAAAACCAAAATTTTGTGCAACAAAAACATTTTATATGAGAATAGCACTCACATAGGCTCTTTCCACAGGTCGAACACTAAATCGGCCCTCCCTGATGGTATGGTTAGAGATCCGAATAGAAGTTAGTGCTGGTAAGTTGTTTCCTAATGGAGCCAAATTCTCAACGTAGGTATGAAGAACTTCCAGATTCTGATGATTCCATGGCCGTAATCCAGCTCCCTTTTCGATACGCAGCAACAACTCCAATTTCTGGTGATAATTATTTTAATTTAATTGCCTTTGATTTCTCGAAATCGTCGTTCGTAAAACTTACCCTCAAACAATGTAAATTTGAAATGGAATTACACGCCTCAATACACAAATCTGCCCCGAGAATAGAAAGGGTTTGCAGTTTCCGACAATGCCGTAGCATTGGCGCATACCCGAGCGAAAAATCATTATGTCTAAATCCTATCACTAGATTCCTCAACCGGCTCAAAGTTCTACCAAAGTTTTCTCCTATGTCGCTGGTACACGAGAAGCGTTCAGGAAAAAACGAATCCGACTTCAATTTAAGGGTTCGTAGTTTCTCAAACTCAGAGACATTGCAACATTCAAGCATCAGCTGTAACTTGTTTGATTCCACAAACAGCTCTTCGAGCTGCTCAGCGACACTTTGTATCAAGCGAAGCTCCTCAGCTTTACTCACGGTAATGTGCAACTTGGTCAAGTGCTTCGAAATGTTCCAAGCTCTTATCAGAGACACATCACAGTACTCGAAGCATCGGATGGTCAGACTTCTTAAATTCGGTAATCGACACACTTCACCATTGCCCCCAAACAATTCCTGCAACAAATCACTTTGAGCCTCTTTGAGCGTTAGATCTTCGAGCTGATCGTTTACTTCACCGCGAAACAGAACTCTTTGCAGTGCCGTTAGAAAACACCTTCGGTTCACAGATTTCGGACTAGATTCGTTATCGCGAATGCAAATGCAGGAAAATTTATCACAGTTCTCGAACAGGTCTAAATTGTCAGCATTGAGTTTAAGCGAGCGCCTACCCACGAAATGCTTAGCTGCCAGAATCGCGCACCATTTCCGACACACCAAATGCAGGGGTCTTCTCTCCCATTCCGACAGTTTGTCAAATATGCTACAAAGAACCTGCGAGAGCAAATAACAAATCCGAATAACTTTTCATTGATAATTTAATCTAAAATCAACACAAATTACCTCCACCGGTAGACATTGCACTCCCAACATCGCACCTTCCTTCTACAGAAGACTAAAATTTCATCCGTAAACAAAACAGTGCCTACTGCGGCTGCTCCGCAATGGCCATCTGGCTCTAGAACCCTCGGCGGCACAAATACAATCATCCGAGGAACCGGCCGAGCATTACACCATTCCCGGATTCGGTGAGATGTGGGACAAGCTGAGAACGTTGTTTATGGAATATGCGGTGGTCTCTGCAACCAGTACCGGAACGCAAAGCATAGAATGGAATAGAAGCGGTCCCAATATAGAACCGTATTCTGCTCTGCTCTGCTACTGTGGAACGAACGAACATAATCCACCGTTCTGTGCATGTCGATGTGTCGGGTGCTCGTGTCTCCTTGCACGCATGCTGTATCACCGGATGAATAATAATAAAAGCCAGCAGTTCGGTGCATTTTTCATGCAACTCAAACGAATGATGTCACAAGGTAATTACTAATATCAAGACCACTTTTGCTTTTGTGGAAATTAAAACATATTTCAATTAACAAAAATCAGTATCAGATAAAGAAATCAGCAATGTTCCACTAAGAAAACAGTGAAAGTTGGACTTTTTAAATCCTAATCTGGAAAAATAAAACTGCATAATTCATTCATAAAAGATATTTATATTTTCTATGAAAATTTTTAAATATTTAATAACCATTTTGATATTGAAACTTGTTATTTGTTAGGTTTATGTAAATTTACTAATCTTTCATGGAATTTCCATATCTGGTAATTGCTTTTATGTTATTTCTACTTTTCGTAAAGACTAATTGTCCCACACTGCTGCCTGCCCATGATTTCTCGCTTAACTTTTCAAAAGGACCTAAGTAACATTTTTTTCATGAATTAATTTGAGTATCGCAATCAAAAGCTTTCATGTTGTTCTGTTGATTGCGCTATTCAAATTAATTCATGAAAAAAATGTTACTTAGGACCTTTTGAAAAGTTAGGCGAGATTTCATAGTTGACGTTACAACGCACTTTCGTACGTATTTCGTATAATTTAGGGACAAACATCGCAAAACAAACAAAAAAAATTAGGGACAAACATCGCAAAACAAACAACATTTAGGGACAAACATTTAAAACATTTCAACCCGTAAGCACTTAAATGAGGTTTGAAACAAGAAACGTATATCGATGTTGCAAATGCCAACTTTGTTTTATTTATATAAGAAGAAGATGTTCCGAATGTAAATGGTGCGCTTCCAAATAAGTGCGCTTGCCACTTTTGCGATTTGTTGTTGAAATGCTAATCTTGAGGGGTAGTGTCAAAACTGTCAAAACGTATTCTGCGTGGCTCTTCAGAAATAGTAGAAGCTTGGTTTAACTGATTGAACAATAGAAGCATAAGTACTAGAACGCTAGTGGCGCTGTAGTCATTTAAATTATTTTGTCAAATTATGCGTCAACAAGCTTTAATTGGTCATAATTTATACATCATGTTGCAGTGCATGTTTGGTTTCATCACCAACATCGGTTTGATATTTATAGTACCAGTACTTTGGCTGCCAGGTCAAAGTAACCTAGATGTTAGTCACGCGAACAGGAACGACATTAGCAATCTTATACTTCTGAATCAATTGATTGAACAAAGAATCAATGGCGGCGCCAGAGTTCTGGTACGAAAAATAACTTCAGGTATTCCTTCGGATAGCTACCTACTAACGGAAATTTCTCCGGCAAGTATTCCTTCCACAAGTACTGGACAAAATTTTCCTTTTGTGGTTTCCCCAGAAAATTAAAACCATAAGAAATTTCTTCCAAAATTCCCGCAGGAATTATTCCAGAAATTTAGCTGGAAGAATTGTTCCGAAAATTTGTTGAAGAATGAAATAGGAATTACCAAAGGAATTTCCCGAATAGTTTCTAACGGAAATTTAAATGAAAATTCGGAAAGAATTCTCAAAGTAATTTCCAAATGTTTCCTAAAAGAATTTCTGAAGTGATTTCTGAGAAATTTTTTGAAGGAGTATCCGAAGGTCTCAAGGATTATCTAATTGAATTCCGAAGGAATATCCGAAGGGATTCCTGGATGACGATTTGAAGGAATTCCGAAGGATTTCCAAGAATTCTTCCATCTTTCTAGAGCTAGAAAGATCTCTTAAGGAATTACTGGATGAATTTGTTTAAGAAATTCCTGAAATAATTGCTAAAACAATTTCTTAAAAAAGTTCGAAGGAACTCCCAAGAGAATTCCTTTGGATTTTTCTTCTTCCTCTTAAGAGAATTCCTTTGGATTTTATTGGAAAATGCTTTATAAATTCCTGTGGAAATTGGTTTGGGAGTTTCTTCGAACTTTTTAAGAAATTGTTTTAGAAATTATTTCAGGAATTTCTTAAACAAATTCATCCAGTAAGATCTTTCTAGCCCTAGGTATTTCCGTAGCTTCCGAAGAAATTCTTGTAAAAAAAATGTTTATCAAGAAATTCAAGTTCTTCTGGTAATTCCTGAAAGTAATTTCAGAAAATAATTCCGGCGGATTGCTAAAGGAATTCTTTAAGAAACTCCTGAGGATTTTCCAAAAAGAATCTTAGACAAATTTTGGAAGAAATTTTCCAAAGCCTTCCAGAGGGAATTTCAGAAGGTGTTTCTAGATTTATTTGCTGAAGATTTTTGAAGAAATTCTTTGAGGAATTTAGTAATGAATCACTGGAGGATTTACCGATGGATTACTTAGAGTAATTTACGATGGAATTCCTGTAGGAATTTTCAAAGGTATGCATGAAAGATCCTCTGGATGACTAATCGGTTTAATTCCTGGGGGTATCTTTTTACGAATATCTGGATTGTATACTCAACGAAGTTTTGGATAAATTCATGAAATATCATCTGAATGAATACTCTACGGAATTTGTGGAGATATTTCCGAAGCATCTTCTAAAGAGAATTCCTAAGGAATACTACCCGAAGAAGTTTAATGATGGATCGACTGCAATCCAGATATTTTTAGTTTATATTTTTGGCATAAAGTCTCAATTCCAGATTCAAAACAGAGTTTTGTTTTAGTACTGTCCGGATTTGCGTAAGAATTCCCGAAGTCATTCCTTCATTCATGTTTCAAAATATTGAAAAACTCAAGTGTACAAAGTAGCACCGCACGACGGTAGGTATTTCTTTGAAAATTCCATTGGGAATTTTTCGTGGATGACTTCAATAGTTCTTTAGCAAATTCTTTCAGAAATTCGTTAGAAAAATATTTTCGAAACTTTATTTGGGTGGTTCTTTGTAAATTTATTCAACAATACATACTGAAATTCCTCCTGTAATACATTTGGAAACTGCTGCTGAAATTTCTTCCAAAATTTTTCCAGAAAATCCTTAAGAAATTCTTCTGGGTACTCCTCCAGGAATAATTCTGCAAATTCTTATGAAAACAAGCCGTCTGAGTATTGCTTTCTTAAAGACAAAAAGCAGACATGAAGCGGGCTTGGTAGTCATATGGCTACTGCTTCTGCCTCATACGCAGGAGGTCGTGGGTTCAATCCCAGGTCCATTCCATTCTCCTACTTTGTATCTTTCTCTTTATTTCTCATGTTCTAGCAATCGCTAGAACTGGAAATGGACTTCCATACCGTTTCCATTACTATTCCTATACCTTCAACTTGAGTATTCTAACAGTAATCTGCTAGAATTGGAAGTGAACTATAGAGCTCGTTTCCTACATCCAATTAGAAATTCCATCAGTTACCTTCTCCTATCTATCACATTGCCAACTCATTAACCAAGACGGACCTCTGCCTCTCCAACCTAACCTAGAAATTCCAACAAATTCCGCATGAACTCGTGGCAAGTGCAGAGGTATATAACAAATGAGATCACCAGTACTTGTACATTGAAGATTTGTGCTAGTCCCAAGCAAACATCTGTTGGTTCCCTGCACAAGAACAGCAGATCTGGTCATAATGGAGTAGAAACTACGAGCAGTCAATCAAGCTCAAGCTTAAAAACAAAAAGTAGGACATTTTCAATAAACAAGTTAACATCATTATGTCAAAATAACCTTAAAAAGATTAAACCAGACATGGAAAATATGTTTTGAATACGAACTAATACGAATATCGCCTAACCCTATATTCAACAATTAAGTATTTTCAGAATTCCACTATGGTGTCCCGTTGACGAAGGCCGTAAACGAAACGTACGGCCGATTTGAAGCTTCGAAGTAGTTGCTGCTTCAGTGCTGTTGTCAGTCCAGGATAGTATGATATACATCACAGTAGGTGTATAGTGGAGTAATGACCGATTACACGAGTTTCTTCCCTGTCGATAACGACAGTACACTCTGGAATATACGGAATGTCCGCAGAGTACCGTATACTCTCTTCACGACCTCATTAACTTGTGCAGACCAGTTTAGGTGCTTGTCCATCAGACAGAATGTCTAAGAGACAGAATGTTTCGCCGCAGAAAACAATGTCAGTCTGTGGGATAATATTGCCTTCCTTACAAAAAATGATTCCTTGGGTTTTTTTTGGGGTTGGGAGAAAGAAAATTTTGCTCGGTCCATTCTTCAATTGAGCGTAGGCTCGGTTGATACGAACTACCAGTCTGTTATTCTGCTCCACAGGTCCCGATATATCTGGAGATCATCTGCATAGAGTTGGTATTTGCAATTCAAAACGTTTGGTAGGCTATTGATAAAAATGCTGAACAGAAGGGCACTCAGGCCTTGCGGAGTTCCATCTGTTAGCCTCATTTCTGTAGAATTGGAGCCGTTGAGCTTGACGATTTGACTGCGTTGATCAAGAAAAGAAGAGATGAGCTGGCAAGCAGAGTTGGAAAACCCAAATTCGCGACTCAACTTAGCTTGGAGGATCCTATGCTTGACGTAGTTGAACGCCAGATATAAATTAACCAGCACCATGATAGTACAGTGTCGATTATCCAAATTGGCGTAAATGTTATGTATCACTTCTGTAAGTGCGGTTGCTGTACAGAAAACGGGTGTTGCTGATATTTAGGTGGTCGGAGATTTGCTTAAGCAAGAATTTTTCAAGGATTTTCGAAATTGATGGTAGAACACTGATTGGACGAAAATCTTTGGGAGCAGTTGGGTTCGGTGATTTTGGAATCATGTTGTCATGTTGGATCATGTCGTCCATTAGGACACTGTTGAACTGGGTCAAATAACAATATATTTACATAACTTTAATGGATATTCTCTCTCATAATCTCATTATTAACGCAAGAGAACTCATATCAATATTACTGATGAAAAAGATTCTGCCTGACTGCACTACCATTCAAAGCTCCAGGACACGATGTCCGTTGGATCATATGCACTGCACATGTGTAAAATTTATGCATCAATGTCAACATGTGATACCACCACGACAGTATATGTCTTTGGTTGCCATCCCAGTGCTAATGGCGTAAGCCCGCCCATCGCATCAAGATCACATATTTAAGGGGAGGGATCTACCAGTGTGTAATTTTTGGGAATAAACACAGTATTAATTGCAGAATAACGTTTGCACAGTAGTTGAATATTCCTCCAGGGATATTAATTCCTGTAGAACCTCCCGAAAGGATTCTCTAAGTTATTCCCAAAAGAATTTGCAAATGGAATTACCAAAGGATTCCTAAAAGAATTTCTTAAAGATTTTATAAGAGATGGAAAAATGACCGAAGGAATTCCTATAAACATTTTCGAAAGAATTCTTGGAGATCTGGAGAAATTTCTTAGGGGAAATATCGAAAGCATTCTAAGTATTTCTTCTAAGAGTTTCCGAAGGGATTAATTGAGAAAGTACTAGCAGAATTCCTAAAATATATTCCGAAGAAATTCCTAAATCAATTCCCGTAGAAACTCCTTAAGAAATTTCCAAAGACATTCCTAAAAAAACATCGAAAGGACTAAAAGAATTTCCGAAGATATTCCTTAAACAATTTGCGAAGGTATTCCTGAAGGAACTTCAGAAGAATTTTCCGAAAGCATATTTGGAAGAAATTCCTAAAAAAAATCGTAAAATAATTTCCGAATGACTTTCGATATTTCTTTTAATTCCTTTTCAAGAAAACTTCCAGATGATATATAGATGATCATCATAACTGAAAATGAATACAAGCTGAGTAAGACTGGGGCACGATGACCAACCAAATAGAATATTTTTCCTGAAATAGGAAGCTAGGATATTTTTTTTGAAATTCCTTCAGGCATCCTTAGGAAATTTCATTATGAATTCTTACGTGAAATCTTATTAGAATTTCTGCAGAAATTCATATGGGGAAATTCCGCCACTCCGAGCATTCGATAGTCTGAATTTTTTAGCGTCCATGCTTCATAACCGGAAGAATGAACAATGTGTACAGAGCTAGTTTTGTCAGTAGCTTCCTTAAGTTACCAAAGAATTTACTGGAGGAATGTTCAAAGGATTACCCGGAGAAGTTCTCTAAAAATTGCTCAAGGTTGTTTTGAACTATAGGAATTTCAGGAAAAATTGTCAAGGAACTGACAAAGGAACCCATAGAGCAGCGATTCTCAACCTGGGGTACATGTACCCCTGGGGGTACCTTCGCTGGTCCCAAGGGGTACCTCGAACAACAAAGCGTAATGGCGGATGTATTACAATTCCTTTTAAAGCTTACTGATAAAGTTTTAATAATTGGGTAATTTATTTTTATTTTTAAACATTGTCTTGTACATAATATGCATGGCTATCAGTAAATCGAAACTTATTGAATCCTGCCCTCCACAACCAGCACAGTGTATGAAGGGCAGTGCGACAAAAAATCAAAAGGACAAAATGTCTACTGAATAAATTTTGAAAATTGTCAAATCTTGCATAAAAACAAAATATTGGATTATATATGCTTTGTAACTAAAATCTTGAGTTTGAAGGTACGAAGACGCATGAAGGATTTTTTTTCGAAATGCTCAGTTGCTTAGTTGCAAGAGAATCGGAAGCATTCTTTTACGATTCTCGGAAGCCTCTTTTAAAGCCACCTTCCCAGAGACTCCAAGGATTCTTTTCAAGAGGTTCGGAAGCTTAATTTGAAGAGGCTGAGAGTCCTCTTTTAAAGAGATTCGAAGTCCTCCTTTCAAGAGGTTTGGGAGGTTCCTTTGAAGAGGCTCGGAAGGCTCTTTCAAGGGGCTCGGGATGCTCCTTTCAAAAAGTTCGGGAGGCTCCATCCAAAATGCTTGGAAGGCTCCTTTCAATATGCTCGGAAGGGTCCTCTAAAGAGGCTCGTAGGCTTTGGAAACTTTCCTTCAAGAGGCTCGGAATTTCCTTTCAAAAGGTTCAGAAGCGTATTTTCCAGATGATCAGAAGCCTTCTTTTCAAAGCATCGGAAGCCGCCTTTCAAAGGCTTCTCGAGCAGTACAAGTCAGACAAAAATGGTTGCAGCAACTTTATTGTGACTAAATCTGGTCACATATGAGTTGCAGTAACCCATATGCTACTAGGGTTGGAAGGTTCAAATCAAGAGGCTCGGAATCCTCCCTTCAATAGGCTAGGAAGCCTCTTTTCAAGAATCACGGAAGCCTACTTCGAAGAGGCTCCGTGGCGTCCTTTCAAGATGCCCAGAAGCTTCTATTTAGGTGGGTCGGAAGCCTCCCTTCGAAAAGATCGGAAGGCTGCCTTCAGAAGACTCGGAAAGCTTCTTTCATGATGCTCGGAAGGCTCCTTCAAGAGGCTCGGGAAACCTCTTTTTAACAGGTTCGGAATTCTGGAATTCTGGAAGCCTACTTTCATGAGGCTCAGAAGCATTTTGAAAGCGGCTCGAAAATCACCTTTCAAGAGGCGTGGAAGCCTTCTTCGGAAGGCTCCCATCAAGAAACTCGGAAGCCCCCTTTCAAGGGCTTTAAAGTTGCCTCTCGGAAGCCTCCCTTCGGAAGGCTCTATTCAAGATGCGCAGAAGCTTACTTTTAGGAGACAAGTCCTGTAGGAATGTATAAACCTAATAAAAATCATTTCACGTACTAATGAAAATATCAACCAACTTTATGAAGAGTTATTCATCCCGTTAGTTGTCAGGTCCATTTTTCATATACCTTATTTATAC
The DNA here is from genome assembly GCF_024139115.2 of Armigeres subalbatus. Lineage (NCBI taxonomy): Eukaryota > Metazoa > Arthropoda > Insecta > Diptera > Culicidae > Armigeres > Armigeres subalbatus. The sequence goes on from NC_085140.1 coordinate 441,356,149, forward strand.
TTATTTTCATTTACACCATAAAGTACCTCAAAGTATGCAAAAGTTGGAAGGGGTACCTCTTATGAAAAAGGTTGAGAACCGGTGCCCTAGAAGAATTTCTAAAAAAAAAAATCGAAAGAGATTCCTACACACAAAAAAGGCGTTCATGAATTCGTGAACTAACGAGTTCACGGTGTATTTTTTCGGGAACAACAGTCACGTTTTCTGGAACGTTCTGGAAAACGTGACTGGTGTTCCCAAATCCATGTATTAAATCATTTATTTTGCTGGTTCACGAATTCGGGATCACTTTTTCTGCGTGTAAAAGAATCTTCCGAAAATAATTTTCGAAAAAAATCTTAAGCAAATTTCCAAAGAAATTTCCGAAGTAATCCGTTATTGAATTTTTTCAAGGAGTTTTTAGAGAATATTTGGAGGAGTTCTGAAATAATTTTCATAGAAACTCCTAAAACATTTTCCGTACATATTTCAGAAGGTACGCAGAAAAAAAAATCCATGGTAAAAGTTACTATTTCGTAGACTACGCCTTGTTTTTGAAACTACTTTGAAATTTCAGTTAAATTTACCATGGTCTTAGAGGAATCCATCACTGATTCATTTCAAGTAACAACATTCCGCAAGGACCACAGTTAATTTCTACTGCGCGCATGGTGAAATCCAACGGGTTTGTTATCTGCTGAAAATCGTGGGTGCATATTCTTAAAATAACCCTCGGAATGGAAATTACCACCGCAATATTTTATTCTGTATATGTCCGAATTTTCGAACGTAGTTTTGATGGAATGTCCAAAGGAATTTTCGGAGAAATCTAATTTCTTCGGATATTCCTTCAGGATTTGTTAGGGATATATCGATTTCTGAAGGAAATTTCGGAAAAATACCTTAATGATTTTCCCAAGGTTTTCCTAAAACAAATTTCTGAATGAACGCGTGGAGGAAATTCCAAACCAATTCTTGAGAGAAATTCCACGGAATACCCGAAAGAATTCCAAAAACTTTCCTTTCGGAATTCTGTTGGGAAGTATTTTAGGAATACCTACAAAAACTCTTTTAGTAATTTCAACGGAAATTATTTTTGAAATTCCATTTAGGCTCTCTTTAAAAACTGCCTTTGAAAATTCATTTGGTAATTTCTGCACAAAACTCTTTAAGAGTTTCTCAAAAACTCCTCCAAAAATTCATTTGAGAACTTTGAGATTTTTTTCCTTCAATAATTTATAAAAAATGCGCTCATTTTTTCGGGTATTTCTCCAGGGATTACTTTAAAAGTTTCTTTGGAAAGCCTCCGAAGCGCCTTCGTAGATTTCTTCAGAAATTCTTTTGGAATTTCTTCCAGGAAATCGTTTGGAAATTAATTAGAAAATGAAATAGCTTCCGATTGTGTTACTAATTAAATTTTCGAGGTATAGAACAAAAAAAAAGACAACAAACACTAAATAATTCCGAAGGTATTACTGAAAGAGGTTCGGAAGGAACTCACGAAGGAATTTTCGAAGAAATGTCTGCAGTAAGTTCAGGAAGAATTCTCGGAGAATGTTTTAAAGGAATTGCTGGAAGTTCTGAAGAAATTCCTCAGGGAAATTGCGTTGAAATCTCTTATGCAATATCTGGTAGAATTTATTTAAGAAATTCATGGTATTATTGTCGAAGAAATTTCACAAAAAGGATTCTGAAAGAATTTTTCAATGGCATTGCATAAAAAATTTGAGAGTTGCTAAACAATTTTCGAAGAAACTCTCAATGGAATTTCTTGAGAAATTCCTTAAGAAATTTCCGGAGGAATTGCTAAAGAAACTTCCTAAGGAATTCCTTAAGGAGACTCCGAAGGAAATTGTAACGAAATTTTGTAGGTATATCTAATGTCCACGGTTCACATTTTTTTTTAATTTGATTAACATTTTATGTACTGTCATCGCGGGTGACAATGGGTCAGCTCCCTCACTGACAGTCTGGAGGTCGGATAACAAAACCGTTCAAAATGGTCTCTTATAATTTAGTTTTCTTGTCCTCAGATACATGAAATCTATTCCATAAGTATTCTATGTAGTTGAAACAGTGACCCATTCTCACCCCCATTTGACCCATTGTCACCCCCGACGGCGCTATAAGGCACTGCACGGGCTGCTTTGTCTCTTTCTCGCTGCAAAGAAATTAGAAAACAACAAGGCCAGTAAACGTCAAAATTTATGAAGAACGAAAGAGAAAGAGATCTTTCCGTGCAGTGCCCTATTATTTTACTTGATAGATTAAATCTACTAGATAAAGCCTCATCCAAACTCACAAACTAATCAATAAACATATTTGTAACCAAGACAACGTATGACACCACACTGAATTAGAGACACCGTCACTTGAGGTAGATTTAAATTTGAATTCTGACGAGTTCCACCTTAACAGCATTTATGAACTATCATCAGACGAGTTTAGTACTATTTCAATTAATTCCACCACATTGTATATTTCGTCATCCTCAGTGTCTCGTACTTTACTGGACTAGGCTCAAGTTAATTATTTTTTTCGGCATGGCGATCCAAAATCGTCGACGGCGGCGGCGTGAGTAAAACCTCCGGCGGCGGTGGCGCGGTGCAAAAAATTGAAATGGGTGCTAGATCGAAAAAAGCTGGATTCTACGACAGCAAAACAAATGTCATTTCATATTTTTTATGTGTCTGTTATTGTCCCAAGGTAGCATACAAGTTTGAATATTTCGACATAGGGAGAGAGAATGCTGAACAAAGTATGACCAGAACACATCGAGATATAGAGATATCGAGATGGGGAGGTTTTCGAAATGTAGAAAGCAAGAATGTATGTACACACTTAAAATAAATCGCCGAATTCGGTAAAATTTTACCGAAATCTCAACAGCAGAACTGCTTGATAAATAATTTTACTGATTTTCGGTGATTTTGACAGTTGAACAATGGAAAAAATTACAAAAAATCTGTAAAATAATTACCGAACAGTTCTGCTGTTGAGATTTCGGTAAAATTTACCGAATACGGTGAATTGAGCTAAGTGTGTAGATTGAACGGACCGAGAGAATTATCGACATAGGGAGAGATATCGACTGTAATATTGAACTTAATCTTTTTGAAGCAACTACATAAATAAATTTAGACTTTATTATTCGTGAAATTATATCCTATTTCTAGCAAAATTAAAACCTTGTTTTCCACTGTCAACGATTCATATGTCATTTTACAGTATCGTGTAAATTTAAAGTTCTATCCATGCAATATTATGAAGAAATGAATTAATTCTTACACAAATGTACTGAGCATTAAAATTAATGGAAGAAATGTGTAATTTTATACATGCATGCACGTTCTTATCATGTGCATGATTATATGTATAGCTATTTATGGAGACGAAGAATCAGAAGGAATAAATTCTGGCTGTTACACCCTTTTCAAATGTTGATCTAGAAATGAGCTCTCTTTTAAATTACGTTGAATTTTCATTATTTTTGCTGTGGGCATAAAAACAGCGTTTTGCATTCTACATTCATTCTAACTAAAATTCCCCAAACTATTCTTCGTTTAATGCCTTAGAACAGTACAAACGATAAACACTGCAAGAAAAATCCAAAGTCATAAAATCAAACAGATTTTATCATGCGTGCCATTTATATCGCTATCGTCACCGAGGTACCGTGCAATCGTAATCCTCTGCCTGATACTAACCCCAGCCAGGTACCAACCATGATTGCTACCATCGCAGCGCACTTGTCCTAACCCGTGGTTGGCCACCATTAATTTGTCATTTAAAATGACTTATATTTTACTACTTCACGCGAGGCACTTCTGCTGCACCGCGCGCACAAAGTAGCAGCTAGGCGTCCACGCGACGTGGTGCGGCGATCCATGCGTTAGTTCGGTGCGTGAGAGCATGGATCCAGAATCTGAATCTCTATGCGCGACCAATGCAACGTGCAGCGAAGATGCGGCAATCAATTGCCTGAGACGAAGCAAAAGGGAATAAATATTGCCCTAGGGTGAGAGTTTGGACGAAATGAAATAATTAAATATACGCACATGACACAATGCATGCAGGCCGTCGTCGTCGACATCGTCGTCTTCTTAGCCATTGATACATAGGCTGGTGAGTTACACGCATCGTTCGTGGTCAATGGGAGTCGGCAGTCTCATTCAATGGAATCTTCGACAGCATGGCAGCAGCAACAGCAGGGCGGGTCTTCGATCCACTGACGTTGTCCTTGGGGGTGAATCGTTTTCCGGAGTGAACTGTCGTCTCCGAATCTTCCCTTCGGTGGTGTGCCGTGGTCGTTGTTCAATATCGCATGAGAAACGCACATCGCCGCGGCTGGAGGCTTTTGCCAACCGGTACGGCCTCCGTGTGTATGAGAGCTGATGAACCACAAATTTGCCCCTCAACGGGTCTGGAGGGGTTATTTTAATTGTTTCTCATTTCTTTCGCGCTGTGTTTTTCTACCATTAAATGATGTTCACGCAGCCATTTGTATTGATTGGGAATGATGAGATGATGCTGGAGGGAAACATTACGGGCATCAATCCAAACATTTTTGGTAATTACCGGAAATGATGTGTTTCGTGATTGAGAAGGACTTTTCGAGAGACACTTATTTGTTTGATTGAAGTGCGTCTAATGGATCAATTATTGATAATTTGGATGCGTGAAAAATAAGGCGACGATAAATGATACTTCGTGATGTATTTTTTAATCGAGAAGATAACATCAATTAGTGTACAAATGCGAAGAAGAACCAGAGAGTGAATTCGATTGACAAAGGCTTCGATTTAAAAAAAGTTTATGTTTGTTAGAGAGTTAAGTATACATACCATATCCAGGAAATTTAAGTTAAGGGGGTTAAAGGGGGCTAGAAGACAGACAAATATTGGTAAAACAACTACTTGCGTAAAAAACATGACTAACAGTAGAAAACTCCCTTAATAAATTTATGCTGGTTTAGAATTATCGAGTGGTCAAAATAAAACAACAAACTGACTTCAAACAAATAGGAACCAGTGCAATCAAGAGCGAAACGAACTAAATTTAAAATTTAACGCTGATAAATTATCGAAAACCCAGTAGCTGCCTCCGATGTGAGACTAAACGATTTTGAATATAAATGAGTTCATCCTCTTGCGGGCTGGACCCTCTATATGTATCTTCCACGTCGTCTGGTCCATTTCTTGCGTGTCCCTGAGCACGCCCGTCGTCCGCGCGGGCCGGTGAAACTGCCACACTGCGAACTGATGGCCGTTATTATTCCGAGGCAGCTCCAGCAGCAGCAGCATCGATTCCCGGCCCCGCCAGCCAGCGAGACAGACGACGGGCTAATGCATTTCATTAGGCAGAACATTTTTCCTAGAGTGTCGTGAAATATTTCATTTCGAACATACTGAGATGGACGCCGCACCGATCGCGATCGTGAGAACTTTGCGTTTAATCCTGACGCATGGGGCGAAGGCACTTTGTAGTGCTGGCGCGATTGATGGATGGCTGGACGTGGAGGTTCACCGCGGAGGGAATTCGGAGAGCGGCTATTAGGGTGATGGATTGGGGCCGTTTCGATGATAAAATGTTTGACGAATACCAGTAGCAGCTGTCTGTTGTTTACGGAATAACTTTTGATTGACCACTGGGCGCGAGATGATGGATGGGATTAGCATTAGTCCATTTGGTGCTGGGCGAAACTAAAAACTGTAGCGTCCCGAATGGTATTATTTTCGAGATTAGATAGAGTGGATTGGCGGTTGTCAGGAAAACAATCACATTGTGGGTCGACTTATCTATGCTGGATTGTGTTGAACTGGTTGTGATTATCCAACGTCTTAAATTTGTAAAGCTGAACTGGTTGATCACACATGAGTATTATGTGACTGACGGTTTCACATATGTTTTATTTATACAGATGGAGACCCGCTCCAGTTAGAACTATAGGGCCAACTCGGTGGTCTAGAGACTATCGCTTTTTTGCCACAATTCCAGACTCACCCCTTTCCTACTTTGTGTGGCCTCAATCTTTGTTTTATCTGTGTTTACACGTTCTATGAAACATGTTCTACTGTTAAACACTTCATACTAACTTTTCCAAAGCTCCCGGCGCACTTATGAGAGTCTCTGCAGAGCTCTCTGCATCTTTCAAAAGTCCAACTAACAATCCTTCCCCTTCCTCAAGATTCGCAAAGACGTAACAAGGACAGAGCCCAATTGTTGCTTCCCCCTTAAAAGGTAGTTTTTCATCATTGAAATCATTGCACATTGGTGAAAAGCGGGGAGAGAGGAACTCACAGAGGAGATCAACGGCTCAATCAAAAGATAATTTTATTTAAAAAATCAGTTAGTGCTGTTGCTTCATGTAGTTATTGAGCTTGTTTTGCCACAATGTCCCATATAACATGATTTTTCAAATGTTTCGTCATTTTGTCTTTAGAATACTGTACTAAAAATGTGTTTTCCTCTTCATTAGGGATCCACAGAAGTATACCATTCATATTTTCTTGGTAAAAGTTGGAAGGAAATTTTGGGGTCAAATAAGCATCAATGTACTGTACATGTTACGTTCTTTTTGCCTTTCTCGTGAACAAAGTAAATGCACTTACCCACAACCGATTTACTCGCAACAAGTTGCATTCGACGCGGAATCCTGTCCAATTGATCTTCATTTAAAATTTGACAGATTGAACTTGGACTTGGAAGTTATGGCCAAAATACTTTGTGACAGATCTGACTATGTGCTTGGAAGTTATGGCCAACATACTTTTTGTACTAAAAAAGCGCGTAAAAAAGTTTAGTTCGCTTTTAATGCACTTACCCTCAACCGATTTATTCGCAATTCGACCAAGCATTCGAGGCGGAATTCTGTCCTATTGTTTCCTAATGAAATTTGACAGATTGTACTATGGGCTCAGAAATTATGGCCAAAACGCGTTCAGGTATAAAAATCGTTAACAAGTTTAACTTACTTTTAATGCACTCGCCCTCAACCGATTCACTCACAACAAGCTGCATTCGACGCGGAATCCTGTCCTATTGTTTTATATTAGAAATTTGGCAGATGGGCTAGGAAGTTATGGACAAAATACTTTGTGCCTTGCCTGTCCACGTTAGATTTCGGACAGTTCGACTATGTTCAATCGATTTGTCGCCATTTCATCAATTTGAACGTGAGCTAAAGCATGTTGAAAGCAGCACATAAACCGATGCAAGAGATTTAGCTGTCATGTAAATGGATTGTCTTCGTGGTTTGTAAAAATGTTTAAAATCGTGTTGGAAGATGGGTGTCCGAAATTTAACGTGGACAGCCTTTGGTCCTAGCTCATCTATTTTCGAGCGCACACATTTTACGAAGGTCGAGAAAAAGGCAGCATCACCGCTAGGTGGATTAATCTGGGTTTCATATTTGCCAACCGAGTTGCGATCTCTCGCTTTTGTGGTCGGGATGGGATCTGATGACCAAACTGGTACGATCGCATAACCCTACTTCATTGCACAAATCAATACCTGTGAAAGAGTTGGTTTTAAAAATAGATTGCGAGAGTTCGGCTATGTGCCTGGTATTGGAAATTTGATCTCATTAGTAGCCTTCTGAGCTGCGGAGGACGATGGAGGTCCTTCGTAGCTTAGTAGGGAAAGCACCTGTTCAATTCCAAGCCATCCTCATCCAAGAATTCCAAGAATTAGAATACACGCCTTAAGGCTCTATAAACCGTAATCAATTTGATGATGAAGATGATTTTGTTCTCATTCGTACTAATACTAATGCAATTTTAGCCAAAATTCAATATTTCACTGCTTTTCACCAACTTACCTCTGTCAACGTATTTTCATGGTATTTTCATATGAATTTTTCACTCACCTAGCTAATTAATTATCAATTAATTGACTGAAAAGCGCTTAAAACTGCTTTTTTCCTAGACAAATTTTCGTATACTAATTATACACACACCAACTCCGAACGATCGAGACACACACATACACATGCACTCAGTTTTTCACTTGTTCTTTTCTCGCCGTTTTCTTGATTTTATCACAACTAAACCACAGACAAACAGACATAACACTCGTCAAATTTCCATCGTTCACTGATTTACTGGTCAATTCAAATAATCATTAGGTGGCCAATCGATCACTCGTGGCGCGCGCGTCGGATTTGCTCTAGTTTGACGTTTGCTCACTACCGCCATCTGGTTCGCGATTTGCCCAACTAACAGAAATCAACAGATGCCGTTAGTGTTTAAATGACGATGAATTTGATGAGTAAATGTTCAATGTGTTATGTCTGTTTGTCTGTGACTAAACATAATTCACTACCTAACTTCCACTTTTGTCTTTCATGTTGAACACCAATTTCTTCACTTCTTGTCGAAAAACCAACGAAAACTGCTTTACAAAATTTGAAGTGAGAGACAAATTTGACGGCCGTATTGTGAATGTTGCGAAATTCGGAACACCCAAATTCACTACCGCATCAGGTGAAATAGTGCGCTCAAAATCTCGGCAAAGCAACTTAGAAATATTAAAACAATACATCGAATATGCTAGTCGACACGCAAACAACTTTATGCATATACAAGAAAAGAATCATCATTTCATCGTTGCCAGATTTATTTGATCAAATAATTATTGCGGTTTGTCGAATTAATCAAATCAACCAGAAAAAAAGAAAAGATTATGCAAGCTTCTGTTGGCAGGGTGGAGAATGGTTGACATTTAATTTTACCGTACCATTCATCCTACCATGCAGTCAAAAAACAGAACCACGGCAGCCGCAGCAGCAGCCACGACCAAGCAGACGACAGCACATACTTTTACTATTTTCTCCCCCCACAATCAATGTTTTCGTAGAATAATTTCTCAACGTATAATCGGTTTTAATGGCAAATATACATTTCATTATTTCTTCCTCATTTTAAAGATTAGAACTAATAAATCAGTATCTGTGGCTAGCACTTTTTTAAGGCTGTGTGCCACAGCCTAATTTAATTCGATTCTGTTCTATTTGCACTAAGCACAAGAAAGTGTGGATAGATAGCACGACTCTCACGCAGCAGCAAACAAACAGTCTGCGGATGAAGAATGAAAAAGACATAATTTCGTCTTACATTAATTTGGGAAACCTTCTCAGTGTGCTCAACTGCTCAGTGCACGAAATTTTACCGGATAAAATGTAAATATTCGGAGAATCAAAGTGCTTTACTGTACTTTCCCCAACACTGTATGTTGAAAGCCCAGTGGTGTACGAAGAAATTTAAAATAAGTTTCCATATAATAAATATTTCTTAAATGCTCAAAAATAAACATTTTGTTGCATCTGGCAACATTATGTAGCAGCTGACAAGCTTTTACCACCCCATTTCCACCCACCTCAAATTTTCGTCACTTTTTCGTACAAGTTGCCTCACCAATACTAACAAGCAATAACGTCATTAATTTTCAAAACAGAGTTACGGAGTCTTGAGCCTTAAGTTCAATACGCGTAACGAAAAATCTATTTGCTCCTTTTAAAAATGAAATATTTTATACACCCCAAAGCCTAAGCTCCAGGAATTCTTGAATGACCTAGAAAGGAACAGGCACTGAAGGGGTATCCAATTTGATTCAATACATCAAATTGGGCATGAACAATTGAAAAAAATCAACGCCCTTTGATTATACATGTAGAGTAGACCTTGTGGTAGTAGCAGATTGTATTAAAATGATAATTTAAGTTACTGAATAAAAGTATAAATTATTTGAATGGAATTTGAACTGCTAATCAAAGCAATCGGCTTCCGAATAGTAGGCGTTCATCATTACCATAAATAGGGACATGGCAGGTATTTTCGTCTGTTCGTCATAGTCTCGAAAACCAATAAAAGAGACGCTTTTTTGTAAAACTCATACGTACCAAATCGTAAGCTCAGGAGAAACATTCTGCTATAGTGGAGTTCTAGCAAAAGTACGTTGCTTTTGTTGGTTTTAGCCCCTACGACGATGGACGGAAATACCTGCCGTGCTCTATGTGCTTGATTGGCAGAACGAAACAAAGAAAAAGTGATGATACTAATTCGAACTTTTGGTGCTTCGCTCATGTACCACAAGAGCCAATTGTTCTGTTGGAACATGCTGGTGAGTACTTCGCCTATGACGCCTATGATATTCGACGGCCACGACAGACCTTAAGGCCTATACTCCAGGAAGTTCTTGGACGACCTGAAACGGAACAGTTATTTGAAGCGTATTCATATTAATTCTACGGATTATAAAGGACATGAAACCTATTTAATAAAAGATACTAGCCTTCTAGTGTAGACTTCAAAGTCTGTGCTCTAGAGAATTCTTGGTTAACTTGAAAAGAAATACTATTGTAGGCGTATCCGATTTGGTTTAATACATAAAATAGAGCATGGACCATTTTAGAGAAATCAGCCCTGTGTTCTTGAATGTGTTAGTGTTTTAATAAAAAAAATCACTCAAATAAAGGGAAAAAAGAGTTCTTGGATCCGCGTTTAGACTCCTTGATTTTTTTTTGATGACCTGGAATGGAAGGCAAATGTTTAATATGTACAAGAACTTCTTAGTTCATAGGGCTTCTAAGAGTGCTTTCTTATATGTTCATTTTTGGATGTCAATAATGTTTAAAATTCTTTTTCTTGGGTTCTTGTCTAAAGGAGTCGATGATTGACCCCATTATTAATTTTAATGGTAAACACAAAGACAATAAGCTCGCTTTTTTGTTTTTATTTTCATTGTAACCGCAGGATGTTGCAAATTGACTCGAACTCGTGCACTATTTGCATTACAAAGAAGTTCCACATACGACGCGTTTTCATAAATCAGGCTTTTAGTTATTCAGACACCAGTTGTTGTTACTGACTCAGAAACAAGTGATGTTGCTTGGGTCAATTCACTAGTCAACAGTGTTTCACTCCCTTCAACCATTTTCAGTGTACTTGAAAGATGTTTTTTTTCCCTGAATTCAGTCATGTATTCAGATTTTTTGTAACACGTCAAGTTTTTGAGAAATTCGGGTTTTAATTCACAAAAATACGTATTCTCATGGAAATTTGGTTTCTCTGTTCTGTAAAGCTGGTTTTCGGCTTCTAACTTTGAGAATGAGGTTTGAATTATACAGAAGAAATCGAACATGGTCCAAATAAGTTGTTAAAATTTATTTGACACGTTCATTTGTTGTGAAAACAGAATTTATTTCACAAAAGTACGTATTTTTATAGAAATTTGTTTTCTCTCCTCTGAAAAACTGAATTTCGGCTGAATGTACGTCTCAAATGAAACCCAACAGCCCACATGCATTCTACAAGGCCTATTCTACAAAATTATAACTTTATTCTCAAAGTGAGGAGCCAAAATTCAGTTTTACCGAGGAGTGAAACCAAATTTCTATGAAAATACGTACTTTTGTGAATTAAAATTTGTTTATCTCATAAACTGGACGTGTTACAGAAAATATGAATATGTATCTGAATTCAGTGTAAAAAAATCTATTGAGTACATTGAAAATGGTTAAAGGGAGCAGAAAAAGTTCCTTTTTGTTGGATAGTGTTATCATGCCTTGCTTCTCACATCTCTCTCTCAACTTTTGTCTTCTCAAATATCATTCTAATGTTGTTTTCATTTTTGCGGTGTAGCTGCACCGGGTGTACACTTTTTGCACTGAAATTGTTCGTTTTTGGTTTTCGCTCTACACTCAAACCCCACTTTTGCACCGTACGGAAAGTGTACCACGCATAAAATCGAGAGTGTAGCTTGTTCGAATGGTGGTGTTACCAATACAGTCGCATGTCACGTGCTTGTTGCTGTTAAATTCTTATTGGGACTGCACTGAAAATGTTCGTTTATGTGGTGCAAAAAGATGCACTTTCCGGTGTAGCTACACTACAAAAACGACATAAATTTCTTACTTCTCGCCTCTCGCTCTAACTCGCCACTTCTCTATTCTCACATTTTAACTTGCTTCTCTGTCTTTTACTCTTCAATTGTAATATTTCAATTCTAACTATAGACCGTTCCGATAATTATTAATACACTTAGAAACAATCAGCAATTGGAATGGCGTTTGATATTTCATCAAACTGTCGATTCCTCTAATAGATTTCATCCTACTCTTTCATGTGATGTATTCTCGTTTAACTTTTCAAAAGGACTTAAGTAACATTTTTTTCATGAATTAATTCTAATACTGCAATCAATAGCTTTCATGTAGTTCTGTTGACTGCGCTATTCAAATAAATTCATGAAAAAATGTTGCTTTGGTCCTTTTGAAAAGTTAAGCGATATTAATTCCGATTTTTTTTGCTTAAAATTAAGAAAATATGAAGCTGTGATTTTTTATCAATTTTTTTTTTTGCACAAAATGGGTTATTTTTGGAACGTGTTTTCCAGGTAAACTACCTGTGAAAGAACGTATATCTGTTAGATCAATATAATTTTCAATATAGACGCACAAAAATGTCTGCCTTTTCGCATTATCGACAAGATCTGGTTGAAATATAATTTCAATAACCTGAAAACTCCGAAAAACCTTAAAAATTGTTTTGAAAATGGAATGTTCATCATTAGTATGAATATAGCTTCAGAATCAGACGATTTTTAGGAACGGTATATCTTGGGGTTTGATCTGGACACTAATGACAAAGATACCATTGCTTAAAAAAGTAAAAAAAAAACCTAGTTGCAATAGTTAAAACGGGAGTTCGAGGTAATTTTCTACTTTTCTATATTAATTTGATTTTTTTCTTATTCTCGTCCGATTGCAAATATTTAATTTTTTAAATCCATAATGCTTGTTAAATGAGTGCTAAAAACAGATCGAATGGATTAGGTTGAAAAATTTATGAACAATTTTAAGTAATAGCTGAAAAACAGATTGTGCAAAATTCTCAAAACATTGTGGAGGACAAAATCATACAACATAACAAATATATGAAACATTCTCAAAAACTCGATGTTATATGAAAGTAATTCTAGGCCATATGTAATCATGAAGCAGTAGATTACTTGTAGAAAATTGGAATTATTCAATAAACAAAGTGTATTTATAATTATCGGAGCGGTCTATATTGGAGCTTCTCAATTTCTAAGCGAGATATTTCACTGTTCATTGCGATGTCGTCTGTGATCATAAACTCTATTTGACAGATAATCCGATTTCATTCGAGTCTGCTTGTGGAATTATGCGATGTCAACAAATGTGCCGGAAAAAAACTCGCAAAATAGCTGTGCGGTAGCATTTATGAATAAACTTCACACTACAGTGTGATTTTGATGAAATAAACTATTGCAGTCGGGTCTGGTTGTCTGGGTCTCTTTTCACACCCATTTGGTAGTTCTCACATCTCCCTTCTTGCTTTGCAATTTTCTCCTTTGACTTCTTTCGTCTGATTTCTCATTCATCACGACTCGCTTCTCCCATCTGACCGCTCACACACTCCTCATGTCCCAATTCCCAATTCTCGATTTTTACAGTTTTTTACACACAGTTTTGCACACCATCCACCGTTGCTTTGATCAGTCTGGTAAGCTTCCCAGGGAAGCTGTTCTCGTCCATAATTTTCCATAGCTCTACGCGGTCTATACTGTCGTATGCCGCCTTGAAATCTACGAACAGATGGTGCGTTGGGACCTGGTATTCACGGCATTTTTGAAGGATTTGCCGTACAGTAAAGATCTGGTCCGTTGTCGAGCGGCCGTCAACGAAGCCGGCTTGATAACTTCCCACGAACTCGTTCACTAATGGTGACAAACGACGGAAGATGATCTGGGATATCACTTTGTAGGCGGCATTAAGGATGGTGATCGCTCGAAAGTTCTCACACTCCAGTTTGTCGCCTTTCTTGTAGATGGGGCATATAACCCCTTCCTTCCACTCCTCCGGTAGCTTTTCGGTTTCCCGCGGCACGAAGCCTTTGCGGGTGCGTAAAGCTTCTGATAGAACTTGCGTGTATCTTGAGAACGGCACAGCTGTTCCATCTCCTCGCACTCCGCTTCTTCCAGGCGGCGTTTCTTCTCCTGAAAAAGGCGGGTCTGCTGTCTCCGCTTCCGTCTATAACGTTCCACGTTCTGCCGGGTACCTTGCTGCAGCGCGACCGCCCGCGCTGCGTCCTTCTCCTCCAGAATCTGTCTGCACTCTTCGTCGAACCAATCGTTCCGTCGACTTCGACCCATATACCCGACGTTGTTCTCCGCTGCGTCGTTAATGGCTGCTTGAACTGTACTCCAGCAGTCCTCAAGAGGGCCCCATCGAGATCACCCTCTTCCGGCAACGCTGCCTCGAGATGCTGCGCGTATGCAGTGGCGACATCAGGTTGCTTCAGTCGCTCTAGGTCGTACCGCGGCGGTCGTCGGTACCGAACATTGTTGATGACGGATAGTTTTGGGCGCAGTTTAACCATCACCAGATAGTGGTCAGAGTCGATGTTAGCGCCACGATATGTCCTGACGTCGATAATGTCGGAGAAGTGCCGTCCATCAATCAGAACGTGGTCGATTTGTGATTCTGTCTGCAGTGGTGATCTCCAGGTGTACTGCCGATACGGGAGGCTGTGTTGGAAGTAGGTGCTACGAATGGCCATATTCTTGGAGGCGGCGAAATCAATTAGTCGTAGGCCGTTTTCGTTCGTCAGCCGGTGAGCGCTGAACTTTCCAATAGTCGGTCTAAACTCCTCCTCTTGGCCAACCTGAGCGTTCAAATCTCCTATGATGATTTTAACGTCGTGGCTTGGGCAGCTGTCGTACTCACGTTCCAGCTGCGCGTAGAATGCGTCCTTATCATCATCAGTGCTTCCGGAGTGTGGGCTATGGACGTTGATTATGCTGAAGTTGAAGAACCGGCCTTTGATCCTCAACCTGCACATTCTTTCATTAATCGGCCACCACCCGATCACGCGCCTTTGCATATCGCCCATCACTATGAAAGCTGTTCCCAGCTCATGTGTGTTGCCGCAGCTCTGGTAGATGGTATGATTACCTCTAAACGTTCGCACCATTGATCCCTTCCAACAAACCTCCTGCAGCGCTACGATGCCGAATCCACGGTCCTTGAGCACATCGACAAGTATGCGTGTGCTCCCGATGAAATTGAGAGATTTGCAGTTCCACGAACCAAGTTTCCAATCGCTAGTCCCTTTTCGTCGCAGTGGTCTTCGCCGACGGTTCCGGTCCGAACTCTCTTGTTGATTGTTCGTTGCTTATGATTTTTTAAAAGGCTGGCTTGCAGGGCCTGACACCAAACCCCCTAAATTTCCGGAGGACCATTCCTCCTTATTTCCGGTGGACCATGGTGCACAGTTTCACTTAGAGTCCCTCGCTGGCACTCGGACGATGATCAGCCGCCCCTAACATGGAGAACAGACGCTGTTTTGAGCCGATCCTGACATGGAGAACAGACGCTCAATAAGATTTGCACCTCCGGAGAGAGCAACCCCCTCCTTCCTGTCAGCATACGACCATAGTTCCCACCGGGTTGGTTACCCGATCTTCCCTAAGGTTGCTCGTATCCCGGCCAGCACCGCGGGGAGGTAGGGATAGGAGTTGCTGGGTAAGAGGCTAAGGACCGCGAGATGGGGTCTATTTTATTCCTTCAGGTACGCGAAGTACCAATGGTACGCTTTACCCAGCATTTGCCGTGCCGGAGAGCCTTGCATAAGAGATAAATCACCAAATATTATAATATACTAGACGAATCTGCCCGATCTAGCTTGGGTTGTTTATTTTTCGACCTGTCAATCTTTTACTTGATTGCAGCGTCGTCGCACTCTAGATCGATTTCAGTTCGAGCATGATGGTTCTCTTCAGTTCTATCTTTTTATTTATGTAAACACAGCTGATCCCAAGACGCATGGATTAGTTAGGGAATCATTCAAATTGGTCCATTCCGTCCGTTCATGAGTTATAGTGCCTCTAAGGAAATGCAAACTCATTTTTATGTTTAGAAGATAATATCAATATCAAATTCAAAGAATATCAAATAAATTCAGTTATTACAATACCAAGCTAATAATAACACCAATATGAGATAATTTGAAGGCGTTGAATATAAGGGCCCCGTACGCATCAAAGCTTAGAACCGGTGTTAGGGCGCAATCGTTAATTATTCCACATCGTTACATTGTTACATGATTGAGTGGTTGGTTTTGATAAAATATCGACAACAAAAGTGTGCATAAATATTGACTCGCCATAACAAAAGAGTGGTAGCGAATTAACACTGTTGTTTACATTTTTGAACCAAATCCAGATGTCGCACATGTCGGGGTCGGCCCACGTCAAATATCTGTGCTGCCCAGTTCTGCCGAACGAGCTATGCGTCACGGGGTGTGCTGTCTTATCGTGCGTGCTACTCCGTTCGTTGTCCCACGAGGAAAGAGGCAAAGTCATGGCCTGCTATTTGCTAGTCGGTGTTGGCAACCAAACCGTTAAACGATATTTGCATATCTGTCATTAATGCACTCTAAAAGTCGATTGCCCAATTCCTAATATATCTCACCCTCACAATATCCGATGTAGCTTCAAAAATAGCAAATTTACCATGGCACCGATCTTACAAGTGCCCTGGAAAAGAAGAACTTGTCCAAAGTGTGATAGCTGGAGCGTAGGAGAACATGGATAAAAACAATATGCGGAGGTTTTACGCAACTGTCAAAGGCACGCGGCATAAGACTGCATCAGTACCCGCCATGTGCAATGTGTGACTTTCTGACAGCCGGTCGAGCTTCTCAAACACGGAAGTGAGCATCAATCGATCCACCACATTATACAGAAAATATGAAAGAATGAAAAGCTGCCTACCGGCTGGTTGGATGGCACAGGGTGTATCGACCAGGTGTAGTAAACCAGGTATCCAGGTTGGTAAAATGTACAGTATATGTTAAATTGGAACTTACACAGTTGAGTGATTCCTTTGTACAGGTTTTAAATGATTGTGCTACAAATTAGGATATCTAACCGCAAGCCTCTCTGCATCGGCTCAACAAAACAACGTCTTGCTCTAGGAATAGTTTGAAGTCTGTTGCGGTCGTTTCACCGTACACCATTTTTTAATTCCCCAACATTGTCAGGTAGAATGAATCTTCATCCTAAATATCTGCAATGCTTTCTGGTCGTTGCTTTTGACTATGTCTGGCATGATGGTCGCACTGGAGACATAGTTTGTCAGTCCTTATTGAATGGCTGAAGGCAACTGAGGTACTCGATTGGTTCAAGATGAGCTTCCAGGTTTTTACACGACATTGCCATAATGCTTTGATTCACCCCTTTTGACACTTACTGTGTACACTATAATTTTCCACTATAATTTTCAAAAATAGATCTTAGCAATCTGTGACTAGGTGAAATTTTAAATGAAAACATTAAACTGTCATATTTTGCAATTTGAACATGTTTCTAAAAATGGTTTTTATATTTCAACTAGTTGACCCGGCAGACGTTGTCCTGCATAGTAGGCGAGAATGTGCATTCCGAACTGCCCATGCAAAGTTCGCATAGGAATCATAATAATATCAATTTTTCATGGTTTGCTCAACTTTACTCGTAATTTTCACATTAGGAAATATTATATAAACCCGTCGGAAACTATAACGAATGATTCTGCTGAAGAAATGAAAAAAATCCATCCAGCCGTTTTCGAGTTATGCGGATACGAACACAGACCATTTCATTTTTATATATAAGATTAATTATTTATTTAAAAAACATTCTCATTTCTTTTACTCATTTTAGGTGCTCACAAAAGACAAGATAGGCATGCATCTGGGGGCACGAATCTCGATATTTTTCCACGGTTTAAAGTTATTGCTCATCCACCGGCATTAGTTTTCACTATGACATCTTATTGCATCTGTAAAATTATTCAAAAGAGTGGTCGGCAGTTGAACTAATGTCGGACGAGGAGTTTTTGAATGCCCAATTGAAATGCAAGATGCACTGATTTATAAGGGCGTAGGGGAAAGTAGAGCAGTCTGACATTATCCCAAGTTCCACACAAAAGGATTGTACGAGTTATGAACAAATCACACTATGGAACGTATAATGGAATGAAGTCCTCGCAAAAAAAACGTAATTAGTGTATCGCTTCTAGCTCAATTTAAGAAAGGATTTAACAGAATAATCACGATACTTTAAGACGCACATCCTTAATTGAAAGATATATATATATATGTAAACTAGTACCTAAACCAAGATAATTTAATACTAGTAATAAAAGCTGTCCACATTAAAATTTGAAAGATTGGTGTCCGAAGTTTGGCGTGGTCAGGCTTTACGGGGACAATGGTGTCACATGGTAATGCCGAGGGTGATGCTAATCAAGCAAGCAGACTTTATTGGGAATGAATCATCTGACCTGCGTGATTCCCAGAAACTACAACATCGCCACTCCGAACAGTTCACTTCCAGATCAAACCTAGAATGCTTAGTGCTCAGTGCTCCCATAGTGGTGTTTTGGATGTTGCGAAACGATCTGAATCTTTTTTTGTCCAATGCTTGCCTGTTGATCACATATGAAAAATCACCTAAAAAACCTGCCTAAAACCCTTTAAAATTTAATATTTCATCGCCGCCGAACACCATGAAGGCCGCTCTTGCCGGTAAAACATAACAATCTTTATGGAAAATTGTATAACCTTTGTAGCCTGTGATGATGTGGTCATTCAGATCGTCTACTGTGCAATCAATACTGTTAGGCAATTCGAGCTGATCGAATAGAACCGAGGTCTCGTTCTTTTTCGATTTCTTCGTACTCTCAATAAAGTTTCCAAGTCTCAGCCATAGAATGATGATTCGTGTTTTGCATTGCACATCTGAAGTCCTAGAAATAATGAAATTAGAAGGCAAATTTATCTTCGAAAACTTGCGCTTGTTTTTCAAAACATATTTTGATGTTAGAAAATATGACAGATCCAACGAAGTATATTTCATGGCTACCAAGATATACTACTTCGAATTGAGTTCACGGCATATGTCAAATTTGAATCACCCCTTGTTAATTTATGGCTAGCGTAAAAAGCTGGATTGATCTTTTTCCTGCTGAATGTGTTTGTACAATTCGTATAGATATTCTCTAAATTGTTTATTGAGTTGATGATTTATTTTCAGAAAAAAAACATGTTTCAAAGTTGCACATTCACATTTATGACACATCTCGTAATCGCTCCAGACATCATTAAGTGAGCAAATTGACATGACAATACTGCAAATTAGCATTCCTGTCTTCTTGCCATCGTCGTTGATCACCTCAGCACGCCGAGCTCTTCTAATTTTTAAGGTAATAATCCACCACATTTCAGGCCATTCGACATTGACTGGGCGGGACATTAACGCTATAAAAGCGACGAACTCTACTTGCGTTTGGTTCCGATGCGACGCGATCAAGAACTAAACGCGGCTGAGTGTCATCAAAATTTGATTACACATTACCGAAAAAGCTGCTCCAAAGGTGAAATGATGTACCGCCTCGTGAAGGTGGCCCAAATTTGATGAAAACACCAAACATACTAAGGACGACATTATACGATCCCAAAAAAAGCGAGGGCTCGTCAAGCGGTGCGACCCCGGCGACAGCATCCGAGATTCGTTTCAGCGTTGCTGCAAAATTTGATCACTTCTGGAAAATTTCAGTCGCCAAAGCTAATTAAATTGTTTAGAACGACTTGCAAAATTACCCCAAAGAGACGATAAATTTTCATCTTACCAGCAACTGAAGTTAGTGGCGGACGCCGGTTACTGCTTGGACAGATTTATGTGGATGTTTGTCGTTTTGCGTTTGGCGATGCGGTGTGGCGACCAATGCCACGTTTTGTCTCTTCGTTGTATTTATTTAGAACGGGTAGTTTACTATCGACCACCAATTCAACTATCATTGTCACTTCTTGCTCTCGGCTTTGCAGAAGATCGTGTTGAAGCGAAATGATCTCACTTCTAATCCTTCCGTGGAAACATCATTACTTTTATAATTTGACAGTTGTTCTCAAATAAGAAAAAACCAAACAAATCAATAATATCTACGTAAGATTCGAATAAAAAATCAGTTTTATTTAATCGTAATCGGCAGGTTCAGCGCCATCGTTCCTAGAAGCGGAAGTTTTGCCTATGACCCATTCAAATTAGGAACCACTGCCCCTGGAAGAAAAATCCACGGTGTAACGATTCGCAATGTACTCACAATCAGCGTTCGTAAGAGATCTATTTGCTTCGTTCGGTCAATGAGCAATAAAACACAAAACAGTCAGTGGGTGACTGAAGAATCCGCTCGCTGATGGAGGGTCCTCTCGGCGATCGGCTGATCGGTGGCTGCTCGATCCAGGGTCCATATCCCAAACGGGCCGCTCGAGCGGCTCCGAGTGTAAAAGTATTATTATACAACACACTTTGAAGATTTATTACGCTATTCCTGGACATTTTTCACTTCGTCCGTCCGTCCGACGACCATCCAGCGCAGCGGCAGCAGCAGCAGTATTGTGGCGGCGGCTCTTTCTCCCCGGCTGGGATCAAGAGTCGAAGGGGGCCTTTCACACTTGCATCAGAGCCGATCGGTTCATGTCAGGCGGCTTATTGTGGCGTTTGTTTATTGAATTTATGATGATCAATATATTTGAGGTTATGTTATTATTACTTCTAACCACGGTTCGATTGCTGCAGCGCAGCGGTCTGCCTTCAGCGAGTGCGATGTTGCGGAATCAATGGGATTAAAGGTGGCGATTGGGTTGGCTGACGGCACGGGGGACGGTGGTGTTCGCCATAATTCTTCCCCTTCTTTTATGTTGCAAGCGCTTAGCGGAGCGATAAATTTCCGTAAACCCAAACCGTGTGCACTCGCGGGGATGTCTTCATTAGGATCTATTTATCTACAATTTAGCTAAATTGTCATTAGGTATGGCGTGGTTGCGGTGTAAGACGTGCTTTATAGCGGCGTTATTGATTGTGAAGCTTTCCCATGAGCGAAATTCAAAGAGATTTACCAAATGATAATGGGTTTTCCCAGATTAATTTATAAATAATTTAAAAAGAATTAAAAAAAGAAAATAAAAGTAAGTAAGTTAGGAAGTCAGTAAGTAAGTTAGGAAGTAAGTAAGTAAGTTAGGAAGTCAGTAAGTAAGCAAGGAGCAAGCAAGTAAGCAACATAAGCAACAAGTAAGCAAGTAAGTAAGCAAGGCAAGGCAAGTAAGCAAGGCAAGGGCAAGGGGCAAGCAAGGCAAGCAAGGGCAAGCAAGCAAGTAAGCAAGGCAAGGCAAGGCAAGGCAAGAAAATAAGGGCAAGTAAGCAAGCAAGGGCAAGTACAAGCAAGCAAGGCAAGGCAAGGCAAGGCAAGGCAAGTAAGGCAAGGCAAGGCAAGGCAAGGGTAAGTAAGCAAGGGCAAGGCAAGTAAGTAAGTAGCAAGTGTTAGTAAGTAAGCAAGGCAAGTAAGTTTTTTTTTTTTTTTCCTTTATTAAAGTGTATAAGCAAGTAAGTAAGCAAGGCAAGTAAGGCAAGTAAGTAAAGGCAAGGCAAGTAAGCAAGGCAAGGCAAGGCAAGTAAGTAAGTAAATAAGTAAGTAAGTAGAAAAGAAAGTAAGTAAGGAGAAAGGCCGTTTGACCGAATACCGTTCGGCCGAATGTCATTTGGCCTTAAGGGTCATAGGGCACTGCACGGAAACATCTCTTTCTTGGCCTTGTTGTTTTATAATTTCTTCGCAGCGAAAAAGAGACAAAGCAGTCCGTGCAGTGCCCGAATAGGTCATTTGGACGAATAGGACATTCGGCCGAACAGGACATTCGGCCGATCAGGACATTTGGCCGAATAAGTCTTTTGACCGAATAGGTCATTTGGCCTAATGGGTAATTTGGCCGAATTGATCTTTTGGCCGAATAGGTAATTTTGCCGAATATGACATTTTGCAGAATAGGACATTTTGCCGAATAGGAAATTTTGCCGGATAGAACATTTGGCCGGATAGAACATTTGGCCGGATAGAACATTTGGCCGGATAGAACATTTGGCCGAATAGGACATTTGACCAAATAGGTCATTTGGCCGAGTAGGTCATTTGGCCGAGTAGGTCATTTGGCCGAATAGGACATTTGGCCGAATAGGACATTTGGCTGAGTAGGACATTTGGCCGAATAGGATATTTTGCCGGATAGAACATTTGGCCGAATAGGACATTTGGGCGAATAGGCCATTTGGCCGAATAGGACATTTGGCCGAATAGGACATTTAGCCGAATAGATCATTTGGTAGAATAGGTAATTTGGCCGAATAGGTCATTTGGCCGAACAGGACATTTGGCCGAATAGGATATTTGGCCGAATAGATCCTTTGGCCGAATAGGTCATTTGGACGAAAAGTTTTTTTTGCCGAATAAGTCATTTGACCGAAAATAGGTAATTTGGCCTAATAGGTAATTTGGCCGAATAGGTAATTTGGCCGAATAGGTCATTTGGCCGAAAAGGACATTTGGCCCAATAGGACATTTGACCGAATAGATCTTTTGGCCGAATATGTCATTTTGCCGAATATGACATTTTGCAGAATAGGACATTTTGCCGAATAGGACATTTTGCCGGATAGAACATTTGGCCGGATAGAACATTTGGCCGAATAGGACATTTGGCCGAATAGTACATTTGGCCAAATAGGTCATTCGACCGAATAGGTCATTTGGCTAAATAAGACATTTGGCCGGATAGGTTATTTTGCCGAATAGGACATTTTGCCGAATAGGACATTTTGCCGGATAGAACATTTGGCCTAATAGGACATTTGGCCGAATAGGACATTTGGCCGAATAGGACAGTTGGTCGAATAGATCTTTTGGCCGAATGGGTTATTTGGCCGAATAGATCTTTTGGCCGAATAGGTCATTTAGCCGAATATGACATTTTGCCGAATAGGCCGAATATTCATTTGGCCGAATAGGTCATTTTGCCGAACCGGACATTTGGCCGAATAGATCTTTTGGCCGAATAGGTCATTTAGCTGATTAGGACATTTGGTTGAATAGGTCATTTGGCCGAATAGGTCATTTTGCCGAGTAGTTCATTTGGCCGAATAGGTCATTTTGCCGAACAGGACATTTGGCCGAATAGATCTTTTGGCCGAATAGGTCATTTTGCCGAATTGGACATTATGCCGAATAGGACATTTTGCCGGATAGAACATTTGGCCTTATAGGACATTTGGCCGAATAGGACATTTGGCCGAATATGACATTTGGCCGAATAGGACCGTTGGTCGAATAGATCTTTTGGCCGAATGGGTTATTTGGCCGAATAGATCTTTTGGCCGAATAGGTTATTTAGCCGAATATGACATTTTGCCGAATAGGACATTTTGCCGAATAGGACATTGGGCCGAAAAGGACATTTCGCCGACTAGGATATTCTGCCAGATAGGACATTTGGCCGAATAGGACATTTGGCCGAATAGGACATTTGGCTGATTAGGACATTTGGTCGAATAGGTCATTTGACCGAATAGGTCATTCGACCGAATAGGTCATTTTGCCGAGTAGTTCATTTGGCCGAATAGGTCATTTTGCCGAACAGGACATTTGGCCGAATAGATCTTTTGGCCGAATAGGTCATTTTGCCGAATAGGACATTTTGTCGAATAGGACATGGGGCGGATAGGACATTCGGCTGAATAGGACATTTGGCCGAATATGACATTAGGCCGAATAGGACATTGGGCTAAATAGGATGTTTTGCCGAATATGAATAATAGTGAATAATGAATGAAGAAACAATAATAAAGGAATAAGATTAAGAAATTGAAAATAATAAATAAAAAACAATGAACAGAGGATTTGAAAAAAACGAATAAAAAACCAATGTTAAAGAAGGAAGTAAGAAGAAAAATAGAAGAAAGAAAGAGAATAATAAGAACAAGGAAGAAGGATTAAGGAAGAAACAAGAGGAAAGAAAAAGGAAAAAGGAAGAGGAGAGAAGAAAGAAGACGTTTGATGTAAGAAGAAAGACATAAGAAGAAAGATGGCTAAAAGGAGGTTGAAAGATGAAGGAAGAAGAAAGATGGAAGATAGGAGAAAGAGGGAAGAAGGAAGAAGGAAAACTATAGACGAAAGAAGGAAAAAGTAAGAATAAAGAAAAAAGGTGGAATGAAGAAGATGAAAGAAGGAAGAAGGTATATAGCAGACAGAAGATATAAGTAAGTCAAAAGAAGGAAGATGGAAGCAAGAAGAAGTCAGAGGAAAAAAAGAGAAGAAAAACGAATGAAAGAGAAAGAAAAAAGAAGGAAGTTGGAAGAATGTGAAAGGAGAAGGGAGAAAGGAAAAATAAGAAAGACGGAAGAAGAGAGAAGATAGAGAAACGAAGTATGATGAAGAAGGCTAAAAGAATAAGAAACAGGGAAGTAGGAAGGAAAAGTCTTTGTAAGAATTAAAAACCAAATGCAAGATCCAAGAACAATAAATAAAGCCTTGTTCCTTTATATGCTACCTTCAAATTTCGTGTGCAGTACGGATAAAAAAAATGAAAATTCTGAATTTGAAATTCTGAATCTGAATTCTGAAAGAGTCCGGATCATATCCGTTTGTGTCCCATTTACGTCAAATGTGAATTCTTCTATTAATATCTGTTTCTCACGATTTTCCGTTTTTCAAGTTTCAGCCTTTTGGTATTTCAGCCTTATGTAAAAATTTAACCTTCTTAGCCTTTCGAATTCATCCTTATGTGGAAGTCCCAATAGGGCCATGGCGTAGGCTACAATACTCGTGGTGGCTCAAAGTTAAAAATGACTTTATTTAGGATGGCTGTGGTAGGGATTTGGGTTTATGTTATTCCAGCTGCTTGTCCAGGTGAAAGTAAGTACGTAAGCAGTCTGTGGTCCGGATTGCAATGCAACCTTCTCATAATAAAAACCGGAGCACTCTCAGAATCGGACTGCACTCAGATTGACCCTCCAGATTTCAAAACAATTGCTTCAGAAGGTCTGCTTTGCGAAGGTTTTCGCTAGATCACACGCATTCAAAAGGATCGAATGACAAAAAAATCTCTCAAGCACGAGCTCACGTATGCCAACAATTTTTCCATAACGCTCGTCCGGATTAGAAATGTTACCAACCGACAAGCGCATACAAGGTTAGTAACTAAGTTCTCCAGCGGAAATACCCCGTTTTGTTCCTGGCTGATCACGATCACTGGAGATACCGCAACAGACCACAGTGCGGAGGTGGTTGGCCTAGGAAAGGACGATTGTGGCTAGGTGATCGTTCCCATACAGACGTTGGGCAAGTTTGTGAAACATTGAGTGGCGTCCAACATATGAGCCGTCGCGCACGAGCTCTTGCGCATTTTGCATGGTTTCGGATTGCCTCCAGTATGGGGTGCAGTGGGACCGTGCGTGGCTTATTCCCTGGTACGTGGACGGGACCACGGAGACGGGCAAGGAGGCAAGCTCCAGCAGTCGCAAGTGACCGGGCAGACAGTGGCGTGGGAATGTTTATTTATTTTCATTTATTTTATTTATTGATCAATTTATCTGGGCTGCTGCACAGGGATAGGATTTTTGCCGCGCTTAGGGCTGCTGCTGCAACTGACAGTTGTTTCAACGCGCATATAAGCAGTATGAAATGCGGTGTATTATTTTTTGTTGTTGGGTCTTTAGTGGCTGTTCAGAGGTGCGATAAACAATTTATCGAAATGTCGTACTTTTATTGGCGTTGTAAACTTATCGAAATCGTTTTTCATCATGCAGAATGATTATTCCCTGCGGATCTATTTTAATAGTGAATTTGTTATATTCGTTTCATTTGAATCATTACAAAAGACATACTCTTCATAATTCTTACATAGTTATTTTTTGTTCTTTTTTGTTGGAGTTTTGGACTTTGTCTTACCACCTTTTGCTGTATTCTTTTTTCCCTTTGTCTTTTTCTTTTTACCAGTTCCAAATGGACCGAATCCTCTGCGAACCATCACACCACGCCACCAAGCCTGCGATGATCAAACATTTTTAACAGACACCAGCAGCAAGTAATTAAACGTACCTGTAACTTGACAGCATACTTCTGGCATAGTCTTTTGTGTTCAGCATTTTCAAGGTATTCGGTTTCCAACTGTTCCAACTGAAGCATCTCCTTCCTCAAAAGTTCCATCTCTTGTTTCATTTCGTTCCATCGTCGGATCTGTGCCCGGGCCTTTTGGCAGCGGGCATCCACTTCGTCCCTTTCCCGTTCGAAGCGCTCCATCCAATCGTTTATTTCGGTTTCCACCTTGGCAAGTTGCCAGTTGTAGAAATCGTCTATATGGTGCGCGGCCCGTAAGCCAGATTCTAAGCTTGATTCTTGCAGGGAAACTTCTCGGCTGAATGTGTCCGATCTAATGGTGAGTGACTGGTCCAGCTGCTCCCGTCGTACTTGTTCCCATTTTTTGACGAATCGGTTGCATGCGATCTCCAGTTGTTTGCGTTCCTGGAAAAGTTCAATACCATGAGTGTTATAAACTGTCGATAGTAGATTCAAACGGCACTGGTACTACAATCTAGTCTGCCAAAAAATTCCCCAATCTGTTCAATTATATGAAATGCAAAATTAACATTAGTTGTCCTTTACATGTCTTTCCTGATGAAGTTTCTCATAAGCTAATTCCAAGTTTGCCAAATCTTCCTCCATTTTTTTGATTTCTATGCATTGCTTCGCACATTGCCATTGGCTGAATTGGTTTTCATCATTCTTATCCATTGAATCCGTGATACTGGCCCTTTGAAACCCATTCTCATCGACTTCATTCTCGTCAATGCTTTGGTAAAAGTTCTGCAGATACGACACATTTTGCTCCAATAGATCCCTGATAGAGTACGCACCCGTTGGATCCAGAAGATCCTCGTTGATCGGGTTTAGATCAATAAGCTGCAGCTTGCCAAGAGCACTATGCAACAATTGACAAATACCGATCTGTTCCAGCCGTTCCAGTGTGTCCATTCTGCTTCGCTCGGCTCAGTACATTGACAACCGGAAACACTTTTTTTTTTATTTTTCAAACCCTTTTATGGTGGCTAAAATGGGCCTGCTGGGATTTGGTGATTTTCCCACAGATTTTCAACAACCGCACGATCAGAGAAAACATCCAGCGGCATCCTTCCTTTGACTCGCACAAACAACATCTCCAGTTCACCAAAAAGGAATTAACCTTGATAAGATATCGCGCATGCTGTACAAAGAAACATTTAAGCCGAAGCGGCTCCTGTATTGAGTGAGGAGGAACCAGCCGGCTACATACGGTATGCTACATTTGCTCATATCTTCCCCGGCCGGCCGGCTGCAATCGGGAATGCAAAAGCATTTTCCCAAGCTTATAGCGGAGCCGATTTGCTTCGACCTATCCGAAAGCCCCATTGAATTACACTTCTGCCCATTTAGCTACCGGCGACGGCTTATCAGTCCTTCCGCGCATGTAAGTAGCATCCCTCTCGTTCCGTGATTCTGTGCACTGCTGCCCCGCTAAGTACCGAGCCGGTGCCACACCGACAGCAGGGTGGGAGGAAAAAGCTTTTAAGCCAAAACTTTGACCGCCGCGCAACCTCTCGAGTTGTAAGGACCAAGTGAGGGCCCATTGTTAGCTCGGTTATACGCTTCAATTGCAGGAAGGGAGCGTCGCGATGCACAGTGACCGTATGTTGATGAACATTTGAGATCTTCTTATACCATTTGATATTTAGAATGACATGAATGACTTGTTGGTATTAAACCATGTTCAGAACTTGTATAATTGAATTCAAAGTTTCAAACATTACGTCCAAAAATTAAAACAATTTCTTCGATAGGTAACTAACATGTAATATGCAATATGTAATAGGCAACATAACTCGAAATATCGAAAATATGTTGACATAAAAAATGAACAGTTCAGAAGAAAAACAATTGCTTGTCCATAGATTGATACAAACTCTGAATGAAAACATCTGAGCAGTCTTAATCACTTCACGCTTTTGCGATTGAGTAAGAAAAGGTGTGGCAAATTTATTGAATTTATTCCAGTGATATGGCAAATTAATCAAACAATTGGATATATTAAAAATGTACATGGGACTACTTGATCTCCCTAAACATGGATTCCCCTTTCATCTAGCCTACAGCAATTTCATTAAAAAAGAATAGAGTCGAAAAAAAAGTTCTTCGATTTTGCTCAAAATATGTATGATGGATCACAACCGAAAATAATTAGACCTGTATTTTTTTTTGTTTCGCTTGTAGAGTGGACATTTTCAAAAAGGCGCTCCAAAAAACTGCGTTTTCAAACAAACCCAACTTCTTTATCATTGGCATTGCATCCCCGCGCAGTTTCACTTCTACAGTTATTAACTGCGAGGTTTCCAAGCCAAGTTACCATTTCTGTATTCGTATGTCATGAGAGCGTTAATGAATAAAGCTTCCAATGAACGATTAAATTTGTTATGATTAAAGGCTCCCCCAGACCTAAGTGATTTTATCGCCGCGACGGCGACAACTAGTCGCCGCGATTTTATCGTTGGGTCGCTGCAGGCAATGTTCTATTTACGCTCCCATACCAATGGCGACAGAATCACTGTCGCCAAGCGCTAGAATCGCGCCGTGACTGTCGCATCGCGTGTGTTTGGGGGAACCTTAAATCATTCAACTCTATGATTAAAGAATATGATTAATGATTTAATCATTTTTCACAATGATTAATGATTATGATTAACGATTAAATTATTTTTTGACAATGATTAACGATTATGATTAATGAATAAAACGTTTGGAGTATGATTAACGATTACCGATCGTGATTAAATGCTGACACAATATGTGTATGATTAATGATTAAAGATCGGTATGATTAATGATTAATGATTATGAATAATCGAAACCAAATAACCAAACCATTCATTTCATATTGATCAATTATCAAGTAACATTTTTACCAAATTGGGTTATTGAAAGGTATGAAAATTAAATGATTATGATTAAAGATTAATGAATAAAAGCGATGTATGCAATGATTAAAATTGATGATTAATGATTAAACTCAAAACAATTATGAATATGATTAGTGATTAATGATTAAATGTAAAATTCTATGATTAACGATTAGTGATTAATGATTGAATCATATTTTTTGTATGATTATGATTAATGAATAATGATTAAATAGCCCATTATTCATTAATCATGATTAAATCTATGATTAATCACTAATGCTCTGGTATAACGTATAACACGATACGGGGCAACATAGGCTACATAGACTATGTCCAAGGGCTTTATGAACCCTCCTCACGGTCACTGTGAGTAAGAGGGCCTGTCTAGGGCGTGGTGCAGCTTGCCAACAGGCTCTGTTAAACATCTACAAAAAGCTGCATGTGTCCGCAAGCAGGCCCTATAAAAGCGACCGTGTGCCACTCAAAGCGCAAAGGAGCCCACGGAGTGCCAATTGGTACATTAGGATCAATGCCAGTGAAATCCTGATTATGACATTCTTGCCGCGTGTTGACGGACCTTGTCTTGGACATCGTAATATTCTGCTCACTTAGTAGAGCCGGGTGACACTGACTAGAAAAGGCAAGTGGGCTAATGGCTAGGTTATCTTCCGTCCCCTAAAACAGTGGCGGACCTTGTAGCACGCTGTCCAATCCTGCCACCAGCTTTGCCTGCTGGATGGGAGTGGGTTCAGATGCCTTTTCCTGACTTGCGCTGATCTGGCTCGGAACACGTAAGTGTTAACCCTTGCGTGGCCTCCCTGCATGCCATGTAGGTTACAACTAGCAGCACCACCGATGAAGCAGCACCAGGCGAAAGGCACCAACCAGGTGCAGGTCTCCGGGCCGTAGGAGGGTACTATCCCTGGCAGCTGGTCAGTAGGGCAAAGCGGAAGTCAAACGCATCTCGACCCGTAAAGAAATCTAAGGACAGAGACGAGGCCTTGTTGGTGAAAACTAATAAGGAAAATACGCTGAGGTACTAAAATCGAAAGGCTTTCGGCGCTGGGTCAGGACGTGCGAAGTGTCAGACGCACCAGACGTACCGGTAAAATTATCTTGGTTCTGAAACGCGGAGCGCAGGTCAGTGGGAATGACTACAGGAAGCTGGCTCAAGAGGTCTTGGGTGACGATGCCGAGATGAGGTCGATGAGGGCAGAAGTGACCTTCCAGTGCAAGCAACTGGACGACGTCGTCTCTGCCGTTAGGGACCAGTGCGGTACAGAGGTAAAAAAAACCTCTGTACGC
This sequence comes from Armigeres subalbatus, assembly GCF_024139115.2. NCBI lineage: Eukaryota > Metazoa > Arthropoda > Insecta > Diptera > Culicidae > Armigeres > Armigeres subalbatus. The sequence continues at coordinate 441,386,311 of NC_085140.1, forward strand.
CTAAAAGGCGGTTCCTTTGGTACGCAGGTAGTCTATCTTAGGTTACCGATTGCATAAGCCAAAAAGTTAATGGAGCGAGGAAAGTTGGCTATCCCATCGTGTCCCATCGGAGAGACAAACAAGAAGAAGCCGTGCAAGTAACACAGCTGAATCCTAACCAGTGTGCAACTGCCCAGCAGCTGCTGTGGCAGTCGGTCTCGGAGTCGCGGACTGATGTCGCCCTCCTGTTCAACCCGTATAACGTCTCCGTCGATAACGGTAATTTGGTGGCGGACGGGTCTAGGATGGCGGATATTTGCACGAAGGGACGGTACCCTATCCAAGAGGTGGTACACTCCTCTTCTGAGGGTGTCGCGATAGCTAAGATCAATATGGTGTGTTCTATTGTAGATGCTATGCCCCACCCAGGTGGCCATTAGAACAGTTCAATCAGATGATCGATAAGCTATCGTCTGACCTAGTGGGTCGTAAGCCGGTCGTTATAGCAGGAGATTTCAAAGCTTGGGCAGTGGAGTGGGGCAGTCGCTGCACCAATCGAAAGGGGTCAAGCGTTATTAGAGGCGCTAGTGAAGACCTACACAGTGCTAGTCAATGATGGTTCCGCTAGCAAAGCGGTTCTCAACCTTTTTCTTGTGAGGTACCCCTTGGAACTTTTGCCATAATTGAGGTACCCCCTCTCGAAATTAGGCTTCCAATCCTTTTGAAAGAATAATACCGAGCCCTTTGAAGGGAAGCTCCTTTAAGCTTTTGAATCCCTTTGCAGTAGACTTCCGCGCCTCTTCATTAGAGGCTTCTGAGCCTCTTGTAGAGAGGCTTCCGAACCTCTTGAAGGCCTTTTTCGAGCCACTAAAAAGAAGGCTTCCTTTGCAGCTTAAAACGACGCTTCTAAGCCTCTTGAAAGAAGGCTTCCGAACCACTTGAATGAAGACTTTTGAGTCTCTTGAAACAAGGATTCTGAGCCTCTTGAATGGGGGCTTCCGAGCCTCTTGAAAGAAGCCTTCCGAGCCTCTCGAAAGGAGCCTTCCGAGCCTCTTGAAAGGAGGAGGCTTCTGAGCCTCTTGAAAGGACGCTTTCGATCCTCTTAGAAGGAGGCTTTTGAGAACCTTGAAAGGATGCTTTTAAGTCTCTTGAAATGTGGCTTCCTACCCTCTTGAAAGGAGCCTTCCGAGCCTCTTGGAAGAAGGCTTTTGAGCCTATTGAAAGGAGGCTTCTAGAAGGAGGTTTTTGAGCCTCTTGAAAGGATCTTGAAAGGAGACTTCCAAACCTCTTGAAAAGAAGGCTTTCGAGCCTTTTGAAAGAAGGTTTCCGAACCTTTTGGAAGAAGGCTTCCGAGCTTTTTGGAAGAAGGCTTCCCAGCCTCTTAAAAGGATGTTGAAAGGAGTCTTCCGAACCTCTTGATAGGAGCCTCTTGGAAGGAGGCTTTTGAGCCTGTTGAAAGAAGGCTTATAAGCCTGGAAGGAAGCTTTTGAGCCTCTTGAAAGAAGACTTCTGGGCCTCTTAAAAGAAGGCTTCTGAGCCTCTTGAAAAGAACCCCTTGAAAGGATATTGAAAAGAGGCTTCCGAGCCTCTTGAAAGGAGGATTTTGAGCCTCTAGAAAGAAGGCTTCCAAGCCTCTTGAAAGAAAGCTTCCGAGCCTCTTGAAAGGATGCTTTAGAGCCTCTTAGAGGGAGGCTTTTGAGCCTCTGGAAAGGATGCTTTTCAGTCTCTTGAAAGGGAGTTTTGAGCCTCTTTAAATTAGGCTTCCGAACCTCTTGAAATTAGGCTTCCCAGCCTCTTGAAAGGAGGTTTCCAAGCCTCTTGAAAAGAGTCTTTCGAGCCTATTGAAAGGACGCTTCCGAGCATCTTAGAAGGAGGCTTTTGAGCCTCTTGAAAGGATGCTTTAGAGCCTCTTGAAACTAGGCTTCCGAGCCTCTTGAAAGGAGCCTTCCGAGCCTCTTGGAAGGAGCCTTCTGAGCCTGGAAGGAGGTTTTTGAGCCTCTTGAAAGAAGACTTCTGAGCCTCTTGAAAGTAGGCCTCCGATCCTCCTGAAAAGATATTGAAATGAGGCTTCTGAGCCTCTTGAAAGGAGGATTATGAGCCTCTTGAAAGGAGGCTTCCAAGCCTCTTGTAAGGCTTCCGAGTCTCTTGAAAGAAGGCTTCCGAGCCTCTTGAAAGGACACTTTAGAGCCTCTTAGAGGGAGGCTTTTGAGCCTCTTGAAAGGATACTTTTGAGTCTTTTGAAAAGGATTTTTGAGCCTCTTGAAAGTAGGCATCCGAGCCTCTTGAAAATAGGCTTCCGAGCCTCTTGAAAGGAGGTTTCCGAGCCTTGAAGGAAGGATTCCGAGCCTCTTGAAAGGAGTCTTCCGAGTCGCTTGAAAGGACGCTTCCGAGCCTCTTAGAAGGAGGCGGCTTTTGAGCCTCTTGAAAGGATGCTTTTGAGCCTCTTGAAATGAGGCTTCGAGCCTCTTGAAAGGAGGCTTCCGAGCCTCTTAGAAGCAGGCTTCTGAGCCTGGAAGGAGGTTTATGAGCCTCTTGAAAGAAGACTTCTGAGCCTCTTGAAAGTAGGTTTCTGAGCCTCTTCAAAAGAGGATTCCGAGACTCTTGAAAAGATATTGAAAGGAGGCTTCCGAGGCTCTTGAAAGGAGGCTTTTGAGCATCTAGAAAAGGAGGCTTTTGAGCCTCTAGAAAAGAAGTCTTTTGAGCTTTTTGAAAGGGAGGCTTCCGATCCTCTTGAAACGAGGCTTTTGGGCCTCTTAAAAGGGATTTTTGAGCCTCTTGAAAGGAGGCTTCCGATCCTCTTGAAAATAGGCTTCCGAGCTTCTTGGAAAAAGGCTTTTTAGCCACTTGATAGGAGGCTTCTGAGCCTCTTGAAAAAGGCTTCCGAGCCTCTTGAAAGCAGGCTACCGCATCTCTTGAAAGGAGGTTTCCATGCCTCTTAAAAGGAGGCTTCCGAGCCTCTTGAAAGAAGGCTTACGAGCCTCTGCTTGGAAGAAGGCTTCCGAGATGCGTAGAAGGAAGCTTCTAATCCTCTTGCAACGAAGCAACCGAGCATTAGTGAAAAAAAAAATCATTTTGTTTAATCGAGGTTTTTCTTGTTCGATCTTTTGTTCCGCAGCCCTTCATACATTGTGCTGGTTGTGGAAGGCAGAATTCAATAGGGATTTATTGATCGCATTGCATATTATATACAATATAAATTTTTGAAAGAAAAATACACAATTATCAAATTTATATCTTGTTCCAGAGGTGAGCCAGCCTTGGGCTGCAAGCCTCTTTAATAAAGAAAAAAAATTTATATCAATGAGTTTTGATTGGAATTGTAATACGTCCACCATTACGCATTTTTGTCCGAGGTGCCCCCTAGGGCCAGCAAAGGTACCCCCAGGGGTACATGTACCCCAGGTTGAGAACCGCTGCCCTAGCACGTTCAGAAGGAACGGAGTCGAGTCACGGATTAACGTAACGTTTGACAGTCCTGTTTTGGCACCAGACTTGGACTGGAGGGTGGATGAGGAGGGTGGATAGCGTGCAACATCCGAGGTCCAGGGATCCCTGTCAGGTCCGTGGGTGGAGAACCAATCACTTCAACAGCGAAGTTTTCACCAACGCCCTGGAACTGGACACTAACACTGAAGGTCTATGCGGGGATGCGTTGGTAGCTGTCCTATCACGCGCGTGCGACGCCACCATGAAAGAGAAATGACAGACGCCAGGTATACTGGTGGAGTGTCGAGATTGCGGCCCTTCGATTAAAGCCTCAAAGCTAGACGAAGGATGCAACGTGCCCGCACCAAGGATGAATGGGCGGACCGCCGTAAAGTATTTCGAGCTGCGAAACTGGCCTTTAACAAGAGAGCGTGTTTCGACAACCCATGCGAAGGAGCCAACGCGAATCCGTGGGCTGACGCCTTCAGGATAGTGATGGCCAAGACCAAAAGGGACTCTTCACCAATATACTTCACCAATATACCAATCTGTCTTATAGACACGACGGGCAATTTGAGAGCAGCAACCTCAACAGGCTGAACCCATACTCAGAGGGTACGAACGGCCTGTCAAGCAATCAGTTCGGTTTTCGCAAGGGTAAGACAACGCTGACAGTGCAAGCTGGAATGCCATCGCGCTCTTGTTATACCGGGTTAGCCTGTTGGTGTTAGTTGTTGGTTATTAGCATTTCTCTGGAGTTTGGGGTTTGAGCAAATTTCGTTTCTTTTACCTTTGAAAAGAAATAAATTCACCCATACAACACTCCAGTAAAATGCTAATATCTTTGCCTAATAAACTCTAATCTTCTCGCGGTTTTCAGCATAACATTCTGGATTTAATTCTCTAACAACTGAATGAGTATCATAGCTCTTCATCGTAAATTGTGCCTTCTAACTGGGGCCCTCCTTAGCCGTGCGGTAAGATGCGCGGCTACAAAGCAAGACCATGCTGAGGGTGGCTGGGTTCGATTCCCGGTGCCGGTCTAGACAATTTTCGGATTGGAAATTGTCTCGACTTCCCTGGGCATAAAAGTATCATCGTGTTAGCCTCATGATATACGAATGCAGAAATGGTAACTTGGCTTAGAAACCTCGCAGTTAATAACTGTGGAAGTGCTTAATGAACACTGAGCTGCGAGGCGGCAATGTCCCAGTGGGGGATGTAATGCCAACGAAGAAGAAGAAGAACTGCAAATCACTGTTTTTGGATTATTCTGCAAACATTTTTACATATAAACTTCCAACGAGTTTAGCACCAGCCAAACGTTGACCGATTTGGCTGAAATTTTGTCCAGAGCATCAGGGCATCAAATAATTTGAAAAAGGCGGCCCATCAAAAAATTTGAAAAAGTGTTTTTTGAGCCACCCTACAGTGCCCAGGTGTTGACAAAACTGCAGAGTACATATTTATTGTTCGTATGTCCTCGCTTCGACGTCGAAAGAAGAGCAATGTTAGACGTTTGCGGCCGGGACACAACTTCGGATAACCTTACCCAGGGGATGTGTCAAGCGGTGGAGAAGTGAGCGATTCCAAGCAACAGTATCAAAATGTAAGACAATTTTTAATTTATGATTTTCTATTAAGTTGAAACTTTGCACAGTTTTTCAATTTCATCTAAATTGTCATTTTTCAATATCAAATCTTCATATTGAGCTACGACTAACTTTTCAAAAGGGTGTATGTGAAAATGGTTAAAATATTCAAAAAGCTGCACAGTAAAAACGGAATGTTCGATTGTTATGATTTTTCAGCAAAGTGATTCCTAAGAAAATGTACAACGTAATAAAATTTTGTTTGCGTTAAAAAATATCATTTTTGTCACAAAAACTCAAATATCTCAAAACCCTACCTTTTTACGGTCGTATTTTTTTAAGGGAAAACGGATAATGGGTTCGAGTTCCATCGAAGGAAAGTGGTTACCTCCAATACATTTTTTAAATCAAAATCTTCCACATATTCACATCTGAGTTTCCAGAACACTGTAGATTATTCCATTATTTGTTTATTTTTCATTAATTTGTCTGCTTACCCTTCTTTGCTTAATTTGTCTTATTCTAATTGTGCAATGCTATCGTGTTGGACAAATCATATTGATGGGCCAACAAAATCTAGAATTTGATTGAATCAAAAGGTCCATGTCCCTGTTCCGATCGAAACCCCTCCACTGTGCGAACTTGTTCGACCTGACCGGAATGGGTCGAATATTGATTTTATCGAGTGCGGATCTCTTTGAAGGTTGATCGGACTCGTTTGTGCGCGCATATGCCGCGTTCTGGCTTCGCTTTCGGTCGGGCGGTGTGGGAAATCCGCCCGTAAACACCGGGTGCAAGAATCAAAACGCACACACAAGTGGAGGAGAATGTGTTTATTTTTGTCGCTCGATTGGCACACGGTGGAAAACTCGCAAATAGATTTAACGATACAGGTCGTTTGCGAAGCTGCCACAAATGTTTCACAGTGCACTCAGCAAAAACTTTTTTTTGCAAGCAACAACCGCGACAGACTTGCAATTGAACAATTTTCCGATCAAAATCAATTGATCACCACCCAACCGGTTGAACCTGCCTGTCGTTCCTTGGCTGGGTTCATTTTTGCAAGCGGCGCGACGATGGCGACGACGGACTGGAAGCTACCGAAATAGCTTGTAAATCACCTCTACCTCCAGTAGCGAAATGAATTCGATTCCGTCGATGGTCATCTCGAATCGTGCATATAATTAGCCGCGGCTGTCGTGGCCAATGAAAAATCGACCCGAGTGACTTTGCAAGCGTCAAGGCGAGACACTGGGAGTGTACCTGTACATAAATTTCGAACCAAGATTGATGTCAACTGATTAGTTCGGAGATTCTTTGGTGGATATGGGCGAAGAAAGGCGCTGAATGCATTGAACACGTGCCGGGTCAGCAGCAGGGTTGTCCAATTACCGATGTAGATCAACACCGGTGATAGATTTCAGGTGAACGGGCATTGATTTGTCATAGTGATGATAGTTAATGAATTGCGGAGTCGGAACGAACTGAGAGATATCGCTGAATAATTAGCGATACTGGTTTGAATGCATAGAAGTTTGAACTGAGTACTGTATTCAAACCTTATAGGATATGTGATTTATATCCAAATCAATAACATATCAGTATTTTCATTACGGTTCTTTCTATTTGTTTCCCCGCCTTAAAATGTACCGTGCTTCAAATAGTTACAAATATTGGATTTAGTTAACATCGTCGCCCATTAACATAAAGTTTTTCTTCCAATACATGTTTGAGGTAAAACTGGTGCAATTACATTATCCAATATGGTTACCTTATTATTCACGGTGTACGAACCATAATTATTATAATGTTAATAATAAATTCCTTTTTCAAACAGTGAAGATTCTTAACATTCATATAGTTCTACAAAATTCGTAGTCACTATGGCGTTTTTCGCGTCAGTAACCATTCTTGATAATGGTACAACGTGGGACGTAACCCATTTCTATTATGGTTCAGCTAGCGTTTGGATTCATGCATGTCTTCTTCGTTGTAAGCAAATTCAACGACATGTTAAAGAGCAAAGTTTCTGATAGTAAAGTCACGCAAAGGGGATCTGCTTACACTGTTTATGAATGAAGCTCATGTTATTATGGTGGCATTTTTGCTCAACCCTAAAAATAATTTCCGCCTTACCAACAAGCATTTGTTTATTTTGCTCAATAGGCCGACGGTTAGACAGTTCAATATGTAGATTTGGCTTCATTATTTGTGCAACTCTATATATACATATATATATATATAAGTTATAATTTGGGACTACCGGATAGACTTTTTAGAAAGAGAGCAACTTTTAACTTCACAGTTCCACACTTGGGAAAAGACTAACTTTATTTATTTATTCCAAAAGTTACAAAGGCCTGACTTGGAAAAGGGATTGTGCCTAGCTAAGTTATTTATGTTATTTATGAAAAACAGATATCGTCGTCTGGTCCTCGTGGTCGACGTTTGTGCTGATGTGCCGAATGCGTAAGTGGGGCAATTGGTGCTATGTGGAAGTTGATGAGCCAGCGGGTTCTTGTGACTGCTTCAATGTTGCCAATTGCAGGGATAGTTGTTGTTGTTGTTGTATATTCTTGATTTGATTTAATGATCCTTGGATAATGTCCGATGTTGATTGATGTTCAGGGTTGGAGGAAATCTGTTCGATAACTACTCCCCTCAGGTGAGGAACGTCCCGTTCCGTTTCTTGTATATTTGAAAATGATTGCAACGATGATAATTACGGTTTGCTGTTCCGGTTATGGAAAATCCTCCAAAAGGCTCCAAAACTTGAAGTTTAGTCCATTTTGTTTTAGATACACATGTTCTAGGTGACGGCGGTTTTGGATAGTGTTTTCATGAATTTTTCCAATGTCATATACCTCTTTTAATTTCCAATCGGTTTCGAGATTATAAAATGCGCTGTGTATGATCTCTGGTTCACTGATTTGTTCCTTGTTCGTGAAAGTATTGTTATTGATTTGAATCGTACAGTTTTCGAAGTGAATCAGTACGTTGCCTTCCAAACTACGATTATCTGGTCCGCAATCTGATTCTAGGTTTTGATTTCTAATGTTGGTTATCAGGAGGGTGTTATCAGAAATGAGTTTTGTAGCTTGTTTGATTGTTGAAAAGTAACATTGCATCTTGGTTTCTTTCCGTTGATTAGAGGGTTGATACATTCATCATTAAGATCCTTGAGGTACGAAGATTTCTGGACGAAGTCCTTTGGATTCTGAGTTGTAAAGATGTGATTTCTGCTTTTTACTATGTATTCCGGATATTGGTTAATGATGTGATTTCCGTTGGTGATTGGATATAATTTGATAATTGATGCGGTGTTATTCTTTAGTAATGGCACGTGCATGAAGTATAGCAAGGTTCCTGGGCTAGTGGCAAATTTTGGTATGACGAACTGTAATGCCTCATCTGGTAAGTCTATGTTTACTCCTTGGTCATGTAGTAATCCTTTTATTGTGAATATTTCCCGAATAGAAAGTATTTTGTTGCTGGTGATGGACATTTTCGACAACATGACCGCATCCTGGATGTCTTCGAGCATATTGTTTTAAATTTCGTCAACGTTTAGGATTGAAGTTATTATTTCCACATCGTTCATCATCAAATCGTTTAGATTGGCTTGTGTTGTAATATCTTTGATGGCATGGGTTAGTTGCTGTATCCGATCGTTGATATTCTGGTTTATCCTAAATTGTTGGTTATTTTGGTCTATTAAGTCATTCATGGTGGTGTTTATAGCTTGAAGATCAGAAGCATCTGGAGTACTGGCAATCCATTTCCATACGGTTCCGATAGAGTTCCATCTTCTCGATCGGCGATGTCTTTGTGGTTTCAGCTGATAAAGGTTAGCGTACAGCTTTTGGTTTTGTATTTTAGAGTGCTTATTAATGGGTTAGTATTGACATTATTTTGATGAGACGATCTAATCAAAATTTTTGCTGCTTCTTCAATGGATGTAAGGTTTATAGGGTGGATTATTTTTATTGTACCTATTTGGATTTTACACGCACTTTCCTTTATGAGTAGTAATGGGTCGTTTTGTAAATTTCGTATTGCAAGTTTCTGGGCCTGAGTTGACACGATCGTCCACATAAGCAATAACATTATTTCGAGCTGTAAATTAACAATTGTAACAGGTTTTTAGTATGGTTAAAGGAGTCGTAAGAATGGTATTTATATAGTATGAGTTACTGAAGATTTAATTCTAGGTTTTCCTCTTCCGTTTTAATTAAGATTTATGAATTTTTATATTTCTCCTGTCCACTAAAGTTTTCCTCCTATTTGTTTGCACGATTAGATTTTTGAACTTTATTCTCCTTTTGTTCGCAATGCCTTGGACTTTATTATAAATTTCATCTCCTGGTTGGAATACTGGATCGTCTTCCTTTTCCTATTTTTGGAATCTAATGTTCTGGCCTTGATTATACTCAGAGTCTGGCAATTACATCATCATAAATTTCATTCCTGTGTTCTAAGATCCGATCTAAATTTATTGGTCTTTCTTCGCCATCTCTTATCCCTGTAAATACCTCTATTGGTTTTATTTTTGTTACTCCATGAATGGTAGAATTGTAAAGAGTAGTCGCTAATCTGTAGATTTCTTTTATTAGAGAGATCGTTATACTTTTCCTTAATGCAGAGAAATATTTCAGAAAGGGTAGAAATGAAAACGTTCCACTGTTCCGTTTATTTCACTATGATTAGATGGGGTAAAGTATGTTTCTACTTGGAGTCTCTGAAGGAGTCCTCTTACTTCGACAGAACGAAATGCAACTTCGTTGTCACAAACATTAAGGGTTCCATAAGTCGAAATCAATTTTACTAGGCCACGTTTGACATCTGGAATTGATCTAGACTTAATTGGATGAGTATTGCAAATTTTGAAAACTTATCGACAGCAGATAAAAATAGGTTAGGTGATGATATAAAAATGTCTATGTAAAATGTCGAGCGGTTTCTTCGGGATTGGGGTTTCTGCAAGTTTAATTTTGTAAGGGTTCCTTTCATATTTATTTTGAAGACAGGTGTGGCATAGATTTATGAAGAGTTGAATTTTCTTACGCATGTTGGGAAAAAGTAGCTTCGGATGATTTCGTCGCTTGGTTCTCATCGGAAGCTCCTCTATGCGCCCTCTCGTGCGTTTCTTCGATCAAAAGGTGTTGGTCTTCTGCCGTTTTTACGTCCTGTAATAATTTTTGCATTAGTTTTATTTTGAAACTTTTGTTTACGGGAAAATGTTTGCTGTAAGTTATCTGTAGTGTATTGATCCACCTCTCCGGGCAAAGTATTCCGTTGATCTTACTTGGGTGCATATATTCTCTCAGTATTCTCACCTGCCACTGGTACTCAGGAAGGTAGCCTCTAGTGATAATACGTCGACTTTATACCTGGAAAGATCTCTTTAATAACCTCTGAATTTGTATTACACAACTTTAATTAGGATCTGATTCTTGAAGTGATTAAGCGGTTGCCTCGGTCATCTGAATAAGATCCCGCAGCATCCGAGTCTGCTATGAATTGATTGTTTCGTCATCCGAGGAGCTTTCTTCCTCTTGATCATTTAAGTTCACATCATGTGTTATTCGAGGACAAACCGTCAGCAATGACATTTTGCTTTGCCTGGGTCTGAACTGGATGTCATAATCGGTATTCGCTTAGTCTTTTAACTCTCCACCGTACTAAACGATCGTTTGCGGTTTTTAGGTTCAGCACAAAAGTTAGCGGTTTTGTGATCAGTATATAGTGTAAATTTACGACCAAATAGGTATAGGTCCTTAAAATATTTACATGCCCAATCAATCGCTAGGAGGTTCTTTTCTATAGTAGAATAGTTCTCCTCCACGTTTTTGTGGGAGTGTTCTGGATGCATAGGGCGATTGGTTTATCGTTACCCCAATAGGCCTTCCCTTGCGATAACAATACCACACCCAGGGTGGTGCATAGTTGGAGGCATCCTGTAGTAATGGGATAAACCTCTTACTAAAAATCAGGGTGGTATTGCAGTATTTGGCTTGCTACTTCATGTATGTTTTTACATCTTTCGAAGGCAGACAAGCAAATTCCTTGTGTGTGTTTCACGGTTTCGCCTTTACGTGGTTGTTTGGGTAAGTCAGGTTTATGCTTATCTCTTTGCGTGAAGTCTTTTATGAACTTTCGATAGTATCCCATGACACCTGAAAAAATCTCTCTCAATTCTTTTTTTCATTATTTGGTACGGCCAAGTTGATTTAATAGCGTTTTACTTTCTCCGGTTTGGTTTTACTCCTCTGGAGTGACTACGTGTCCTAAAAATGCTACCTCTTTACGAAGGAATTCGCATTTATCAAGCTGGATCTGGAGGATTATATTTCCGAAGAGTTTCAAGGATTTTGCTTCAGATTAATGAGGTGTTCTTGTAGACTAGTGGGAATAGATGATAATGTCATCCATGTAGCATACTAAAACATCTGACACTAATATGTTCCTTGGAGCACATTGTCCCATTACCTGTTTGGAATGTCGCCAGGGGCGTTCTTTAGCCCAAAAGGCATACGAACGAACTCGAAAGTGCCCTCCATCGACACTCAAAAAGCAGTTTTCTGAAATGTCTTTTTTGTGAGACTTGATTTGATGGAACCCTGAAGCTGAGATCTAAGGGTTGTAAAATATTGAGCATCTTCCCAACTTATCAAATAAGGATATCGTTTTATGTTGGGGAATCAGGATAATGATCATCTGTAGTTTTCTGATTAAGCTTACGATAATCGACTACAAGACGCCATTTTCTTTGTACCCTTGGGATGCAGTTCAGCTTTCTTTGGTACCAATCCAGTATTGGAGAATTCCAGAGGCTATTTCGATGGTCGGATAACTCCATTGGTCTGAAACATCTTAGCAATTTACAGCTGAACTCTTTTCTCGGTGACAGAAGAGGTAGCGGATAGTTCTTGGTAATAGGCAGGCAGATCATCTCTGGTATTGATCTGATGTTTTATTGCATTTGAAATGAAAAGTTTCCCTTCATTGTCATGCATGACTTGGGAACTGTATTTCCAGGAGGTCAAGGAGTTTCTCTTCCTCTTCCGCGAATTCAGATGATCTACCTTTGATTTTCTCCTTTACAGATGCTTTAGGAGGCATATTTACTACTCTTTACTGGCTTACTCAGGTGTCGGGAGAATATTGTTCAAAATTCATAGAGCTCAGTAAGTATAAAGGCCTCTCTGTCCAATATTGACATCTACCTGTTTATTATCTGAGATTTATTAGAGGAAATGTAGTTCGACCGTTTCTGTGCACTCATATACTCCTGGAGGGTATAACTACATGTTCCGCGATTGAAATATCTTTTTTCGATGAAGAAATCTTGCTGTCAATTCTAACAGGGAATTCTTTTGACAAGAACTTCTTTTCTTGAAACGTCAACTGTTCTTTAGTAGGATATTTTTTGAAGTGGTATCGTTATGTTATTCAAGGTAACAGTGTTAGGTGCTGTGTCAATACGGCGGCCCATGGATCTGAGAGAGATTCAAATCCAATGAGTCCATCGAAAAAATTCACCTGTGAAATCGAACAGGTAGAAAATTTTTGATTTGGCAGTCCTTTCACAAAAATTAGTAAAAGGATTTAGGAAAGTGAATTGGTCAATTTTTATGCGTCCCACTTTATATTATTGGACACTTTCTTGTGGAGGGTCCACTTTGATATAAGCCTTTTGGTGTCGAACGATTTCCGGACAATATAATTTTTATTAGCCCTGTATCACTCAGGGAACTTATAGCTTTTTATTATTTTGTCTCGGTATTCCCCAGTATGGAAGAAAGTTGTTTTGTTATTTGGTTTCTGTGGACCTAACTCCGTACAAAAAATTTAGTTCCTTTTCTTGGGGTTTTTCTTTCTACATCAAGGAGTGCAAAAAATAAACCATATCCTTGCTCTATTTCTGGTTCTGGGTATTGTTGGTATTCATGAATATTTTCGGCTGCTTGTGCCATGTGTTTCCAGCAGGCATTATCGTGACAGTTTTATTTGTCCTGCTTTTCTTTATAGGGGACTAACCTGATTGTAGTTCTGTATCTGAACTCGCTTGGCCTGAAGGGTCGGGTTTTTATGTTTGGTAAAAAGCTTGAATTTGGGGTCTGTTGTAATTCAAAATAGGATTTGTTTAGATTTTGGTTTATTCTGGCTTGGAAATTGGGGTATTGATAATTAAAATTCGAATTCTGTTGGTATGCCGGGTTTGAATCCCTGCAGGCACAAACACTTTGAAATGGCGGTCTGTACGCCATCTGTGGAGAGACTTGTGTATAATTTATGTTGATATGTGGGTGTAAAGTTTGGTGAACGACCAAATTGTAACTGTTATTGTGTGTTGTTGGTTTAGCATTTCGGAGGATCAGGTGAATGTTTATGATTCTCTCTCTTTTCGTTGAGAAGCATTAAAGTTGCTCCATTGCACTTTGGTGCGGCCTCGACGTTCAATTAGGTGGGACGCGACGCTCAGTGAGTGTCGCGTACGGTTCATCTCAATCCATCTATGAATACTGCGAGCTTTATCATGCATTCATAACTTTGGATGTTAAAGTTCTGGAACACTTTCCTCATTTCCTGGTCCAGCATAATTTTTGCAGAAATGTCTGCAAGTAATTTCGCGACATTCCTTAAAAATTTGTCAACAGATTTACTGTTCTGGTTGTAAATATGGAATTTTCGTAACAAGGGCATCCCCGTAAATCCCTTTTATCGCCGAAATAATCTTTCGGGTTAAGCTTTCTTAATTTCTGTCCCATAAATACGGGAGTTGTGATTTCGGACTCAACACATCATTTCAGCTTCACCAACAATTTTATCCCTAATGATGCTGTACCATGCGCGGTAAAGCGGTTGCCTCATCATTAGGCGCGTCCGGACATAATTTCTTTCGAAAAATCAATTTGCATGTCCAGCAGGTTATCTGAAGTTAGAAAGTAATTTAGGGTCTCCACTATAAGAGACACCAATTTAAATTTGCATCAGGGACTTTTGATGCGTCAAACCGTACAGCATTAGAAGTGATAGAGAAGGCGATAGGGTACTGTTGATGTGCACTGGTTGCTTGAAGAGCGTGCAATTTGTGCGGTTTGATCGCGAGCCAGTTGAGCTTTCCGTTCAACTGTTAGTTCGGTCAGTTCTCGTCAATCTGCGATTGTAAATCGTTGGCTGATTAGAGATCTTATTCAGAAGTCATTCCAGCTTGAAAACTAAAATTGAGTTGCTGTCGCGCACATGCAAATTTCACTTCTATCAATGTATCACTTATTGCTTATATCAATCACTTATATCAATTTCAAGTCACTTGCAAAAAAAAAATAGTAAATAGATGTCAATTTATCAATTGAATTAATTTATTAACTTACTTTTACTAATGGAATCACTTACCTCGAATCAACTCGGTATACCTTGCCAATAGATACCCAGGGCGGGTGAAAGCTGTCCGTGGTTCGCCGGGGTGGTGACGTGCTTCCGCTGAACTAGTCACTATAATCACTTTTCTTCTTCTGATCCTGGCACCGCACTTAAATCCGGACGAATCACTAGGTTTTCCTGATCACTACGGCAAGTAATTTTGATTTTCCGAAAACATGACGCGGTGGCTAAGAACATTGAAATCACTCCCCCAGAATCGACTGCGCCATAGTTATAATTTGGGACTACCGGATAGACTTTTAGAAAAGAGAGCAACTTCTTTAACTTCTTTACAACTTCAACTTCCGTACTTGGAAAAAGACTAACTTTATTTATTTATTCCACAAAAAGTTACAAAGGCCTGACTTGGAAGAGAGGGATTAGTGCCTGAGCTAAAGTTATTTATAATATTTATGAAAAACAAGATATCGTCAATTGTGGTCCTCGTGGTCGACGTCGTTTGGTGTTGATGTGCCCGAATGCGTGAAGTGGGGGGCAATGTGGTGCTATGTGGAAGTTGATGAGCCAGCAGGTTCTTGTGTGACTGCTTCAATAATATTTACAAGCTAATTGCAAGGATAGTTGTTGTTGTTGTTGTTGTATTATTCCTTGATTTGATTCTAGCATGATCGCTTGGATAACGTCCGATGTTTGATTAGATGTTTCAGGGTTGGAGGAAAATCTGACTTCTGATAACATATATATATATATATATATATATACTATATATATATATATATATATACTCTCTATAATCAGTGATATTCAACAGGACATTCAGGTTTTTAAAAAACCTATTTACTCATTAATACATTTGATTTAACGAAAAGAGAAGCTTGATGCACTTTATTGCTAACACTATCTTTTCTCATACTTGCGTACTCTGTCGAACTGTTGATTGGCTGGTCCGTGTCCTGCATTAATATGTAACTTAACCGCTTCTTCAATCAGGCAATCTGGATATATCGCTTGAATTCAGCTTATGGTTCAAAATTGAATAGGTGCTGATATAAGTAAGATTCTGTTGGCATAACTCCTCAGAAGGTGAAAAAGGTCGTCCTCGGCCTATAAATTTCTGGTACCTGGCATTGGATTTTGTTTATAGCTTCTGGCTTGCTCTTGTCCCCTCTTGATGATCCAACTCATAAAAAGTTGACAATAACGCACGTTTTCGGGATGGTTTTGTTTGGTAATTATCACTTCCTACGAAGATTAAGAATGACGATAATTGCCTTGATGACTACTAAAGTTGAAAATATTCCTCCAAAGATACTGAATATCCAAATTCTTCTTCTATAATATTTAAATTGGTTATGCTCAATTGCCTCAGGTTTTCGTTAACTGACTGGAGATGAAAGATAAGTTGTATTGCTTTAAAACTGATGTATTTATTTATAGTCCAGGGAAGGCTCCGAGAATTTCAGGTGACGCGTCGTTACGCTTCGTTGTTTGTAAAGGTGGTGTTCTTTATCCGAATATTTTCAGTTATATGGAAAGAAATAAAGTGGTTTCCATGGCACGGTAATATAATATCGATTGGGTTGATGTGAGAGTTATTTGTTCCGTCTGCATTGATCAAAACTTTGCTCTTCAGAGATCATTGAGTGTAAAGCCGTAATGTTGCGCAAGTGTATTGTAATGGCTTTGTTTGCCAAATAATAGGATTTGACACATCAGGATTCTATAATTCTGATGAATGGATAACGTTGGATGAAATCATTTGGGTTTCTGTCGAGAAAATATCTTGCAGATTTTATGATGTGGGTTGGAATTCAGGTAATTATTGTATTATTCACTATTGGTAAATTGATTTGCTAGATGCTTCTACACTTTTGTATCTAATTTTGGAAGTTCATGGGGTACCTTAACATATCTCTTGGTACATGTAATTTGGATTCAACGAAATCCAATGCTGCCCGGAGAGTATGATGTAATTCCTTGTTCCTTCTTATAGATTCTATTGCGAAGATCTCTTTGAGTGATAGCGGTTTACTGTTTGCAGGCGATAATCTGGATTTTAAGATGGTATCCTCTATGTCTCTTAGGATATTAAAATTGGAGTCCATGTACGCATAGTAGAAGGTTTCAGAGTGATACTTCCTGAAGTGAAATTTTGTTTATTCAATTGTCATTTGGATTATTTCGTTGGCGATCCTGGTTATGCCTTCTAAATTTAGTTTCAATTGGTTCTTGTGTTGATTTGGTTCCCAAATTGTTGTTATCTATAAGCAATTCAAGGTACTATTATTGGGTTTAAGGTCGTCTGCATCTGGCATTCCTTTATCCATTTAATTGCCGTTGATTGCATCATGTCTCCTAACTCTCCTCCTTCTGATTGGTTTCTTTGACAAAAGGTGACATGTCAATCGTCTACTTCTCCTGAGAGACCAGTTCAAATATTGGAATTTTTTGGATCTGGTACTTGATAGCATGTGGAAGACCAAGTACGATTCTGTTCTATATTAAGCCAGATTTATGGGGTGAACAATTTATTTGTAGTTCCAGTCTGTATCCACCAGTTTCTTGGTTTCTTAAAGCACTGGGTCACTGAGGAGATTCCTTATTTCCATTTTAGGGTCGGCCGATATGAAGAATGAAAGTGGATGATAATCTGTCTCTATTTCACGTCTTTTGTATTTGGTTTTATTTTTATTTTCTTTTAATGCTATATCGTTTTTACAAAAGTTCTATGTTTCACGCTCTAAAAATATAAACTTCTTTTGCGCATAGGATCATCGTTTTGTCCTAATATTTGGGATAACATAAACTGTTTGGTTATATTTAATTTCGAATTGGATCTTCTTTATTACAATTTTGTTTTCTTTGTTTAATTTGGGCTTTGTACTTTTGCTGATCCTAACATCCGTAAACTAATTTGTTTGCTTTTATCCATATAATGTATATTAAGTTTTCTTATTATTTATTAAAAAGTAGCTCGTTAAATTGTAAAGAATGCCGTAGGTGAACAGAGTTAACCTATAAAGCAACTGATGGTTTGATTGTTCAGTTTTGTTCCTAAATTTTCGAATTTATGTTTTATTTATAAAGAATTTCAATTATAGTCAATTGAGCCCTTTCAGTCTGACCATTTTACTTCAATCGAAGCATAAGCTAAAAAGATCCTGTTTGCATGGCAAAATTCCTCAATTGAATTAGCTGAAACGTCGTTTCGTGGTCTGTCTACTAATTAATTTTAGGATACCAGAAAATTACAAAGTACTTAGTCAAAACTTTTATGGACATCGATAAAGGTTTTTGTTTTCATGTTGTTATATAATTGGAGGTGTTTAGTAAATGAATCTATCAAGGAAAGAAAGTTACATGAGTCCATTGCAAAAATATCCATATAAGACACGTTCGTGGTTTTTCGGTTATTATTGGGCGAGGGAAATTTTTATAATGTACGGCTTACATCGCACTTATAGGCATTACAGACACGACAGGAGTTGATGAACATATTGTTGTACTTGCCCATTTTAGGGAAATAGTAGGACTTTTTGTTGAGATATCACTTCATTGCTTTACCTCAGTGTACTCGCTCGTGTTCGCTATTGTCGGTGAATTCTGTCTCTTTCTTCATTTTTGTACATCTGTGTCTTCCTTGAAGTTTAGTTGTAAGAAACGAAGTGACCTTTTGCATCAAAATGTTCTTTAGATACCTCTTGTATTATTAACATAATGAGTTTAGAAGGCGAAATATAGCGTTTTGCTTACCATTGTGGTGGAGCTTCAAAGATTCAGTAACATCTTCACTAGAAAAGTTAGGTTGTGCCTTCCCGATCGTTCGTCGATGATTTTGAAAGAGAGTTTCCGCTTTATTGCTATGGTTATTTCCAGATATCCGAAAAATGATTGTTGATTTTGCGTGTAGTTGACAGGTCGATCTACAAAATGCCTTCAAAAAGTCATTAAGATACTCTCCACTGCTTACTGTTTCAAAATCCACCAGATGGTTCATCTATGTTTTGTTCTGTGATTTGATACCTGAAATGGAAGATTTTGCAAACTAACCTCGATTTGTTCGACGTTGACCTCTAAAGGGCGTCGGCTTAGGAGGCGTCAGCAACTTCATTTGCGCGATAACTGCTTCCTCTTATGCCATAATCAGGAATTTTCTAGGTCCAATCTCCATCTTAGAATTTTGGGGTTTTTATCTGAAGTTTTGATAAAAGTAAAGGGGTTTGTGATCATGTAACAAGAGTGCGTTTCTGCACCGTAGAGATAGATTTTTGTATTTTTTTGTGGCCCATTTAATGGCTAGAGCTTCTTTTTCTCCGTTTGTGGCATATATGTTGATTCCAGTGTTCTGATAATGTTTAAGATCCAAAGCGATAGGTCTTTCAGATTCCTTCTTGCGTTTGTGACAGAACTGCACCTAATCACGTGGTCTGACTGCGCTGTAAGTTAACTCTCGAAAGGTTTATCGTATTGTGGTGCTTCTAATACTTGGTCCATAGATATGGATTTGCTTCAATGTATTGAATACGTTCCACGTAATTCTAGTCTTGGGACAATACACTTCGCCCTTTTTTAAATATGTTGTCATATGTCTCATAATTTTTCGAAAAACGTCTGATAAACCGGCGATGAGTATCCTGCCTAATCCTAGGAATTGTTTAATCCATGTGTCCTGTTTTGAGAATTGGCTAGTTAAATACTCTTTTCAGTTTTTCAGGATTTGGTTTCACGCTGTCTTCAGAGATGAATTAGTGACCAAGGAATTCTATTTCTTTCTTCAAAAATTCACACTTGTCAAGTTGTATTTTTAAATTAGATTATGACAATCTTTTTAAAAATCAGTAGTAAGATTTTTCAAATGTTCCTTCTAGGTTCAATCCTTGATAACAACAATATCGTCGAGGTACACGTAACATATGGTCCAATATATTGAAGAATGTTGTTCATGGCCCTCCTGGAAAGTGGCCAGGGGCGTTTTTTAGACAAATGGCATTCTAGTGAGCCTTCAAAGTGGACCTTGTCCGTAGAAAATGCCGTTTTCTCCTGGCGATTGGAATCCATTTCGATCTGGTGGAATCCAGATTTGAGGTCCAGTGTTGGGAAATATACAGGATTTTCCTAAGTGGTCAATGATATATCTTCTATTACGTAACATGGTGTATTTATCGTCTATTGTTTTGTCATTTAATTTCCTACAGTGATACGCAACTCATATTTTGCATTTTCCAGAATATCTGTTTCTTTTTAGCACCACCCATATTGGAGAGGAATATGGACTGGATGGATAGACGATCATTCATTTATCAAGCATTTCTTGAATCTGGTGCTTCAACATCTTTCCGAAAATAGATGAGGATGTGGTAACTTTTAGTGCTGAACAGAACGTCGTTATTGGTTACAATTTTATGTAACATAGCAGTGGTCGATGATAATTTCTCTTTTCCGTAATAATGAACTTCTTTGATTTTCGAAAGTCAAGTTCAATAGCTCCTTTTTTCCTAATGGCGATAAGTGCTCTGTTCCTAATAATGTCACATATTTCTTCGTTACTCAGTTTTACGTAGATTGAATGGGGATCAGGTCTATTGTTTCCATAGTTGTTAACTGTAACCTATGAGGCTTGAGGAGTTTTGGAAGTTCCTTTTTCGTTGAAATAATATTAATTGTAGTTTTGAAGTTGTCTGCTCTACTATGATCCTGGTTCGACAACTGGGTCTTGCATTCAATTTCTGGAACTCTGGAACGAACCAGTCTCCGTTGTTCAATGTGTCTACAATGGTCGTCGTGGTGGTATACAGGGGTTTTTGAAGGGAAATCTTTTAAGAATACTATCTTTTCTCCATTTATAAGAAGTGTCTCGGATCTGAAGAATTTGAATTTTTGCCTCATATCTGTCGAGTTTTCAGCGCCTAAGTATGCCATCGAAAAATAATAGCCAATAAATTTATATTCGTAAAACGATAGTGGGGGAAGGTGTTTTGAAGATATTTGGTTTCACTTTTATGCTTTATAGTTTGGTTTCCCTTTGACGTTTTTTTATAGGAAGTGTTGATGGATTTAGGCTGTGGTAAAAAGCCTGGTGAAATAGATATTTTTATTATTTAGAGTCAATCAAAGAGATTCTATAATCCTGTTTGTCTCTGGGTGTTTAATCTTGAGGATATAGTGAGTAATTCGCTGCTGGTTTTTTTTTTTCAGCAGCTCCGTCAATATTTTGAAAATTTACCAAATTTCTTGTGGTGCGGCTTTAATCTTTGGACTCTGAAGTATCAAGTTCTTGGTTGTTTAGGTTTTTCCTATTCAGTATTCTAAGCAGCTCTGTAGCGGATTCCACGTTTCCATCAGGGGTCGATAAGTTGTTGTTTTCTTCTGCAGGTCTTGTTTTGTAGATGGGGTTTCTCAAATCCCTAGGATTCTCATTGAAATGTTTTTGTCTGGTTTGGGTTGTTCCACGACATGTAGGAGGTGGCTGTTAACTCTTTGGACTTGAATTTGCATAAAAATGCGTACGCGTGCTCAATGGTATCGGTGGAGTCTTGCGACACGCTGCTTGCCCAAAGTAAGGTTTCCCTTAAGGCCTGCTTACTAAAAGCGGCGAGGCCGTCCTCTATCTATGAATGTGTTAATGGCCTCGCCAATTATCCTTTTGTATGGTTGTTTTTGCTTCGCTAAATTTTTTTATACTTTGCACTTTTAATATCTTTTGTTTTCTGGTGATATTTCTGGATTAAAATACCCATAATCATTTTATTATGCCGAAGTTGGCATTTTGTATGTAGAATGCTCATGCATGTCCCTCAAGAGCGTTAATCCATCAAGTCTTTAATGTCGTCAGAGTCATTGGGTTCAACAACAGGAACAAAGTATGTCTTCTTGCCCACCCTGGTTTTGTTAGTCTGTAGTGACATACATTTTAAAAGTGTATCGTCAGCAAGTGGCTGAAAAGTTTAATGTATTCTCACTTCCGTTTACCAGCCAAGCGAATCAGGCTGTTTGCAGTTACCCCTCAAATACTTTTTGGGTGGTTGGTGTATCATTATCTTGAAATATAGTCAATGTTTCGCCCTCGAGGTTTGCGACACCTTCGGACGACTCCAGCGGATTGTGAGGTGCAGAGCGTTAAGGTGCTCCATTTTGCATTCAGAATGGGTGAATGAGTCGTTACTCATTCTGTTTTGTATCGAGTCTACTTTATTTACCTGCATCATCGTGTTCAACTGTGCGTAGTTTGATCTAACAGGCTTTCTGTGGCCGTATTAATTTTATCGAAAGAAAGCCATTAAGGTCTTTCAATGGAGACGTGTGCGAGATCAGTCGATTCGACGATTTTCGAATCGTTATCCGTCGCGCTGAATTGGATTCGGAGGCGTACCGCATTTTGTTCTTATTCTTTGGTATTTTCACCAACCTACGAAAGGCGCTTCTGACCCTGTTAGAAGATTCTTAGGCGTTAACTGAAACGTTTTTAGAAACACACGTTCTCTAAGGGCTCGTGTCGTTTCATCGCAGATCTTGCAATCTCTCTCGGAACTTTTGCTAATTCTGTTTGGGGAGCAACTTACTCTAAGAACTGCTGCTAACCCGACGATATAAATTAGATTGGCGCTCCAGACGTGTTACTTCTCTCCCAGAACGGGCAATCGCGCGCGATCAATTTTGGTTTTATCGCGATAAGGTGCAACGCTTTCACTCTGGAAGGTTGGTTTCAACTTCAATACGGTAAATGAGGTTGGATGATATTGACAGCGTATTTCACTAAGAACATGCGAGGTGAATAAATCCAGCACAGTTTTAACACCTCGCGCAATCATGAGATCACGCAGTTTCTACTGTTGTCCGTGCAGCGTAGGTGAAGTCTAAAACTCCTAGCACACTCTCGATGACGCTCAGATGCTTTCACTGTAAATGTAATCGCGGACCCTGCGCACTTTAATTCGGATTCACGAATCCGAACTTTACCACTGTTTACCACGCACTTCGAACAACAGATACCGGACAGCTGCGCCGTCAGAAGTTATTCAACGGAACGTTCAGGTTTTTAAAAAACCTGTTACTCATGTTACATTTGATTTGTTGAAAAGAGAAACGATTACACTTTGTACTAACTTACTATCACTTCACTGCGTGCTCCTGTCGAATTTGGCTGATTGACTGGTCCGTGTCCTGCATTTAATAACTTAAACGGCACGATCGGGCAATCTGGATGTATCGCTGGTCCAGCATGGTTCAAAAGTCCGAATAGGTGCGTGATGTAAGTAAGTTGTATTGACGCAACTATATATATAGATAAATTACATTTTAGGAAGGACTTCAGGAGAGGTTTTTAAAAAATACAAAAGCACGACGTGCACTTTTTGGGTACAGGTAAAACTAGAATGTGGTAATTTTTATTTTTCAGATGAGTTTACAGAGGCCTGACTTGCTAATCAAATGTGCTGACTTATCTACAGACCGGTTGCGTGTTGCTTGATGTGGAATTTATGAAGTACTTTGATCCATGCTCCTCTGTATCCATGTTCTCTCCATAATTCCTTTTCATTCTGTAGGTAATAGCCATTCTTGAATTGTTTTAATCTTATTTGGGTTGGGTTTAACTCCTTCAAGGGTAACCGTGGCCAAGAAATGCGTCTTCTTTGCGTAAGAACTCACACTTATCTAATTGGATTTTCAAGTTAAACTTTTACAAAGTGTTTGAGTATTTTCTTGAGATTTGTCTAAATGTTCTTGGAGGCTGAGTAGAGTAGATGATAATATCTCAGCCATGTAAGCCAGACACCTGACGCCAATATGCTCCCCTAAGGAATTATCCATCACTCTCTGGTCTTAATGTGGCGGGTGCATTTTTAAGTCCGAAAACATTCAGACAGACTCGTAGTGTCCTCCATCGACACTAAACGCGGTTTTTCAATATCTTTCTCGTGGACCTCTATCTGATGAAGGTGATAAGGAAGTGATTTTTGTGGCACGCTCTCGCGCTGCTCGGAATTCGTTTTATCATCTTAGTGCGCGCATGCAAACACGCCGATTAGCGGATTTTCTTCCTGGATCAGTGCGCTTGGGCACAGTCGGTTCAACGAGCCAGCTGCCGAGCACGGCCAATTATGTAATGCACAAATATTAGCGGCTTTTGTTTGCTTATCGACCGGACTGGTTCTATGACGAAAGCTGGGTAGCACAATAAGATCAGTGAACCGAATACGACTATACGAATGCAATGGACAACTTTTCTATTTTTATCACTCTTCTATGATGGTTGTAAAATGTGAAGAAAACGGTTCACATTTAAAAAATCATTAGAAAGTAAATCAAATTATCTTCTGGACGATTATGATAAATCCTTCAATAACATAATCAATCTTTACAACTCACTTTTCTAACAAATGCCATAATGTACTTCCTGAACGTATGCACTTGTTGTTTCGGTAAAAGCACATTCAGCATCATGTTTTCCACCTTGTTTGCTTCTGCTTCACACATCACCCACATGGGTGGAAGATTTATTGCGTGCTACCTTTTCCATTAAAATGATAATTTATTCGCACCAATCTATCCTCATTTTCTATTCGACGAACGACCACTTCGGCTCAGACTGCAGCCTTAAGTACTCTCCTGCGACTTTACCGCATTGCACCAATATATCACTTACGGCCGAAGCCAGTTGCATCAACCGATACGAGCGCTTACATTGGACACAAGACAGCGCACCGCAACGCTCAGTCCTTATACGGATCGGAAAAGTCAAGCGACAATATTGTCGTGGCAGCGGAACGAAACAGGCGTAAATTCAATTAGAGATCAAACGCGACATGATCTCAAATCCCAATCCATCGCCAGAAGCCGAAGATTGTCTCTGATCCGGACAATTCAGACCGAAAGCTATTTTAACAAGCTCATCCGGTGCGTCGAGGGAGTTTGTTATCCGCGTGAACGACTCTGACCACGGCAACAAGCTCGGGAGACAATCAATCGCAATGAAATCTGCCCGATCGAAATGGTAAAATTGGAAAATGAAATCCGAAAAGTCAACTGACCGAATATATCATTGTTTGGCATTTACAGTGTGTTTCTGGTCTGTGTAAAATATCATTAATACTAATTTGACAGAATTCCGATAACTTTCTTCAGAATCTTAAGATTAATAAAATTGACGTAAATTTAGGAATTTTGCGTGCAATCCGTCCACGTTTCTGACATTAGCTGTTCATGTACTTAACCGATAGTCGAAAAACGTGAATCTTTGGATTCCTTTTGTTTGAATATTTTACCACATATTTTAAATAGAGTATCCCAAAACACATTGTCAACGAAAATCCCTCCACAAACTTTCCTTGTCTCGTTACGACTGATGTTACGACTCAGCGCACTAATCTGGACGCAATAATGCCCCGGTATCAGTTCCTATAAATCACCCCATCGACTGGGCAGGCGCATAAAGATCATCGTTGAATTTATTCCGCTGAGTATTTGACTGGCAGCTGCTGGCGAACCGTATCAAGATTTGTCAGCATCCTTGAGCGTCATTTTCACTCGACCAAGTGATCTCTCCGCAAAACTGCTGGCTATGACTATGGAATAGTAAGCGCACAACGGCTGACAGACAACCATTTGATGGGGATCTTAACCATTTTCTCGACAATAATTTGTACCCATGTCTTGCTGAAGTATTGTCTTCGTTATTGAATTAGGCGTAAAGAAAGGCGAAGCGATCATCCGAACATAATTTTCATCATCAAAAATTTACTTTTGTTGGTGGTTATGACTAACAAAAATTTGATTTACATTATCATATTTTTTCATCCGTTTTCTGTAAATTAAAATATTGGCTTTACAGTATAGAGTGCAGGATTTCGCAGCAGATAGAGATAGCGATCACATGCCGATCCTTATGGCATTGGACCGCTGTCCGACGAAAATTACTCGCAGACCGAGCCGATTGGGACAACTTACAACTGGAAATCGAATGGAAACTGGAAGACAAGCCGAATATATCTGCAGCCGAACTAACGGAAATAATACGGCGGAAACTGCAATCCGGAAAACCACCCCAAACTCAGGACCTAGACTAGTGCATTGACGGAGAGACGCGGATAGAAAGGCTGTAAAAAGTAGGCAAAAAGCGCTCCGAGCGTGTTAAAAACGAGGAAAGAACGACTACAACCTGACAGCTCAGACCTGGCGAAGCCATCCGTGAAGAACAAGAGAACAGCGGCGTTGATTTTCAGGATGGGATCAATTAACGATCAATTACGGAGTCGCATCAACTGCTTTTAAGGCAAAAGGAGAGCAAAAGAAATCACGCTCAAAATAAATGGCATGATACGGCGCGACTTTGCCCTTTTGCAGATGCCCTGATGGAAATGTTCAAACACAATATTGTCCTACCAAGGGACTGCAACTCGGACTCGAATTCGCAACTTTAGCCCCAGGCCGGATTAGGGAGGACTATAACGACGTATTCACCCTAAAAGAATAGGACTCCATCAAAGGAAAGGGAGAGAAAATTGGCTGACCGGATAGTTTGGTTATCCCATGTTGAGGAAGTTGCCATCAAACGAAAATCAAAAATGTAGTACACAAATGACACACTCCCAGCCTAGTTTCACCGTCCCACATTTCAAAGGGGTTACGTCCTCCGAACGAAGACCTAAATTACCGCACTCAAACGACGCCATGGTACTCGGACAAATCCTTGAAGAACAACCCCACAGCTGTGCACAGAGCTGGAAAAGTTGAAGCTGTTGGGGATCACAGGAAACATGCTACACTTTATGAAGAATTCCTCTCCGACCATTACCTTCAGTGTCTTTATTGACCAACAGTCAGGGTCCCCAGTGCTCAGTAACCACTGTCACGCTTTTATCATCACGATGGAAGCCGTCTTCATCAGACTGCCGAATGGGATCTAGTGTACGTCGACAACATCGTATCGATTGCAGCTAGAAACTCCGAGAGCGACACTTAGGATGCTTCAGGTGGCTGTCAGAGCTCTGGCTAGCTGGACCAAATCTAGAGGCTACAAAATGGCGGAGGATCAATATGATCAAGAGCATCTCTAAGAAAATAATGAGAATCGGCCGACCAACGAGATTGTGGATCGCCAACGCGGTCATAGACAATCCACTCATCTATGGCCTGGAATTAGTCAGTCTGAATCTCCCGGAACTCATCTCAACGCTTGGCCGTCAGTGGCGTAGCCACGGGGGTGGTTTTGGAAAAAAAAAACCCCAGAGACAGAATTTTTAGAACAAGTTTTTTTTTCGGAAAAAAAAATTTTCAGAAAACCCGCCCCCAGACCAATTTTCTGGCTACGCCACTGCCTCACGTACATCAGGGCCATTAGAATAATCTCTGCCTGTTGCGGTTCCAGCGTCGCCATGAGCCTCTGGACCTGCCTCTGCTGCGATATCCAGCTGAGTTTCAGTCTAGTGTTAGCCGTAGCGTGGACTCCCAGCGCCCTTGGCGAAACCGTTAGTGGGCGCCCCTTACTTTCATGCATGTCCAAAACAAATGGCATGATAGGGCTGTTTTCTTTCATTATCAACATTTTTTGCTTGGTGGATACAATAAATGTTTGCTTTATGAATTCTTAAGTCTCTAACTTAAAATAACACAAATAAAAAACTAGATCCAGTAGTGCGTGTGTTACGACACAAAATCCAGACTTCCTTGTTGTGTCACGCACTGGGGGATCTAGCTAGAATAAAATCCATCTCAATTGTGCCGATCAGTGGTTGGACCACTTTCGGACGTAGTCAAAGAAGAACCCTACTTTGGAGTGGATTGAAAGACCTTCGGAATCGCCATTAGACCTTGATCGGTGGTTTGAAAGAACTCTCTACTGGCCTTACAGTGTTAGGATAGGATATTTTCGACTGGATAAGATGTAATACTCGGAGTTGGCTTTCTCAGTCTAAAGAATGAGGACGATATTCTTCTTACGTGCCCGACGTTTCGGCCGATGAGTTGTACCTTTTGAAGGTTAGTATAGTCTGTCGTCTATCGTAAGAATTGTAAACCATATTCAATCATGGTCGAGGAGTTGCTTTCATGCTCAATTTCTGTGAAATTTTGAAAAGTAATTTGAAGATTGGGTTTCTTTCAACATACAACAGCTGCAACGTCGGACAAGTAAAAACATCGTACTGATTCTTCAGACTGAAATAGCTAATTTAACTTGGAGAGAATTAGTGTTAGATAAGAATAGCGATTTGACCAAGTCGTATAAAAAAAGACAACTTCGGGCCTATTCAAATCAAAATATATCAATTTCTAGAGTGGGCCTATCGGTAGTTCGGTGGCATTGGTTGAATTGGTTAGGCAATAAATTTTCACCCTTATACAATTGTCTGTTTAAATGAATCGAAAATTTCACAGGATGAAATGCAGTCGTTATGGTCGAATTTTCTCAAATTAAAACAAACTCCTATCACTACATCCGAGTATCCATTACTTGGAAACGGCGATTCTTAATCACGAACAAAAATTATAGGCGTTTTTAAAGTCTGCTCTATGTTTTGCCTTTGGTATGTTGAAGTCCTCATCTGGGCTTCTTCCCCATAAACTTGTAAATCATAAAAAGTAGTCAGTGAAGATGCTCCCTGATCCTACGTTCTGTTACCTGTATCAATTCTTGACGGAAAACTCCTTTCGAAAATAAGTCAAACGGTTGATTGCGGATGTATTCCTTGAGGAAATGTCTGTGAAACTTGAATCTGAAACACTTTGAGCCGATAAATTAGAGAATTGTCAAGTTTTTTATAAGGTTTGATTTTATCCGATTGAGACCCTCAGCATCCATAAAACAATGAATTACCCAATCAAAGAAAATTCAAGTGGTATCCATCAACCGCGTAAAAAAACCTTGATGAGATTTGTCATTTCCTATAGTTCAATTCTGTTTCGCGCCCCTAAAGGCCTGGCGCCCTTGGCGAAGACCAACCTGGCCAACTACACGCTACGGCGCTGAGTGTTGTTTACAGATTTCATTTCGAATCCTACGAATTTCAGTTGGAGACAACAACGATGGATCTCGTTGATTGAGATCAAGTTATGTGGCCACTAGGCCCGGAGTGAGCACAGATTTCATATAAAATGAAAAATTCGGATTTTGGTGCGTTCATTTATTTGCCTGTGCATCCAGATGTTTCGTAAACTCGCAAAGGCAACCCTTGCTTTCCTGATCAGTGCGCTTATGTCGATGTTGGTACTGTTGTCTGACGACATTTGACTACCAAGAAATTGGAAGCTTTTAAAATTCTCCACTGATTGCCCGCCTACTGTGAAACTGGAAGGGGTCGCCATGTCTATATTCAACG
Source organism: Armigeres subalbatus (assembly GCF_024139115.2). Lineage (NCBI taxonomy): Eukaryota > Metazoa > Arthropoda > Insecta > Diptera > Culicidae > Armigeres > Armigeres subalbatus. The sequence goes on from NC_085140.1 coordinate 441,415,007, forward strand.
ATTGGTTTTGTTGACGTTGATGACTAAACTTGCTGAAGTAAGCGTATGCGGTATTTCGAAAAAAATCGTTTCAGGTGGTTTGCAACGAAATTCCCCGGAATTTTGATCCCCGAAAATTTGATTTCTTGATTTCGTTTCGTTTCGTAAAATTGCGAAAATTTCGCTAGAAAAACTAGCTTCTAACGAAATTTAATGGAATTCCGCAAATTTCGAAACAAATTTAAACTTAAACCATACTTTATGTTATCACAAATATTGGCTGCGCGCTTATCAAAACTTTAGGTTATACAAATTTTTCTAACGCTTACTACATAACCTTATTCTGAGTCGACAAATACGTATGTAGTTTTCTTCTATAAAACGTCTTCAATGTTTCCAAGATTCAAAATTAAATTTTGTGATATTTTTTCGACTATTTGCACAATATGAGTGCGGAATCGATCGTGTTGCTGCTGGTCATGAGACGGTAGCTAGTCCGGAAGAACGCGAAGCGAAAAAAATCTACCTCGCGTAGCAGAAATTTGTTTCCCATAAATGCCCAGGACGAACTTTTAAATTTGTTCATATTTGGTCTGGCATCACCAGTCAACGAGGAGGAAAAGGAAGGTAAATTACCTTTCTTGGATCTACTGGTTATCAAGGGAACAAATGCAACATTAGACTTCGAAATCTACAGGAAGCCCACCAACACCATGAGAGTCATCCCATACACATCAAATCATTCGTATCGCATAAAATGGCAGCTTTTCATCACGATCCACATGATGCAGAGGATCCCCTGAGCGAAGGAAAACAGAGAGCTACAACACATCATGGAAAAGCGAAGATCAACGGATACAAGGAAAGAACAATACAAGCAATCATCAACAAGAAGCGAAGAAACCTACGGAAAACAGACAACAACACTGACACCGATCGATGAACCGCTGAAGGGTATCGGTCCCCTATGATCAACACATCACCCAGCAGCTACGCCATCGACTGAGAATTCGGCATCGATTTAGTATCTCCAGCAGAAGCAATCAACTGAAGACACTGTTGGGCTCCATAAAGGATAGAGTAGAAATGTTAAATAAGGCCGGGGTTTATCAAATTAATTGTTCACAGTGTGATAAAGTATATGTAGGTCAAACAAAAGATCGTTAGATAGAGGTTCAAGAACATATTGCAGAAGTAAGTAAGGCTAAGAGGGAAACTGATAAGGGATTAAATTATGAGTTAGGTCTAAGGTAGCTGAACATGCATATCAGAAAAATCTTCAATTACGACATCAAACATTAAAATTTTAAGAAATGTCTCTTCACCATGGAAACTTGATGTTGCAGGAGCTTGAAAATCAACCGACAGGGTACAAACGCGGTTGTTGAATAAAGATCAAGGAAATGGTAGTTCCTGGCTCTTCAAGTTTATACAAGACTAGAAGTAAGCACCGTAGTAAATAAGTACCTAGATAAATTATTATACCTACGCATAGTATAAATGATGTAAGCTGCAATCATTTTCTTCAAGTCGAGTCAAGTATGAGACACTGAAGACGGCCTTACTGTTGAGGTCGAAATATGTGTATCAAAGATACAATTAAGTGTGAAATTCAAGGTTTACAAACTCGTCTTATGACAAGTGAAGACATTCCACTAAAAAGCTCAAAATAATTCTCTTAACGGTTGTATTAGCCTATTGTTAAAGTTCTTTAGGAAACATACAGGAAGACTTGCGATAAAATACGATGCAAATAGTGATTCTAAATGAACTCACCCCATTTAAAAGAGACAGTACAACTGAATAATAGATCTAACAGTACTTATTTTCACCCGGTGATTTCTTGAATATTTTCAAAACTTCATTTAATCTTAGATTGAACATTATGTTTTTTAATTTACTTGTATTTAATTAAACTAATCAAAGTTAAGTATATTAAACAACACTTTGTTTTAGGTAATGAGGCAAATTCAAATTATGAGAGTGCTTGAATAATAACACTGAAAGAAGTAAAAGAAAAAAAAAAATTAAACCAGAAAAGAATTACAATAGATCAGTTAGGTAGTTGCATGTAATACGATAATATGCAAATGCAATGGAATACAACAAACGCCTTAATATATGCAATATCGGGATCAAGTGTGTCCAAACTGTGGGGGATCAAGTGTGTCCATGTTGAGTAATCATCTTGGTTTATTTCTCCATTCAATGTGAAAGGAGTAATAATAAATTCAATGAGCTTATTCAATTCTGCAATAATAAAACTACGTCCTGTGAAAATTTGAACGTTTCGGTTGGATATATTCAATGTTATTGAACTTTTACCTTTGCAGAAAAAAAGAATAGAGAACATAAAATAATAAATCCTTCTAAAACCCATTTACATAGGAACTAACATCAAATGTTACTCAGATTCAATTATCTGTCTAGTGGATCTGTCTAAACATATCAGTGGTATAAAAATGTTATTAGGTTTCGAGAAAATAGGGGGATCATGTGTCCCCGGAGATCACGTGTGCCCAGTTTCCCTATATAAAAATCCACATTTCTTTAACATAGGTAGGTACTGAGGCCATCTGCGAGTTGTGGGGCTTGCCTAGGATGTGGTGGGGTTTGACAGTGGGCCCTGTTAAATTCTTATAAAAAGCTGCATGTATCCGCAAGAAGGCTCCACAAAAGCGACCGTGTGCCGCTCAAAGCGCACAAGCCCAAGTCCTGGTGTTAGGTGGGACGCTAAACAGGAGACAGAAGGTTTGCAGGGCCCAATAACCGCCTAGAAACCAATAATTACGAACAATATAAGAGATAATGCGACTCGATATAATCAGCAAGACCTAGGCGACGAATAAAGGATCACGGTTGGAAAGCTTGGAACATGGAACTGCAAGTCGCTAGGCTTCGCAGGTTGCGACAGGATGATCTACGATGAATTACATCCCCACAACTTCGACGTCGTGGCGCTGCAGGAAATCTGCTGGACAGGACATAAAGTGTGGAAAAGCGGGCTTCGAACGGCTTCTACCAAAGCTGTGGCACCACCAACGAGCTGGGAAACGGCTTCATAGTGCTGGGTAAGATGCGTCATCGTGTGATTGGGTGGCAGCCAATCAACGCAGAATGTCAAGCTGAGGATGCAAGGCCGTTTTTCATCTATACCATCATCAACGTGCACTGCCCCACGAAGGAGACCGACGACGAGAAAGAAGCGTTCTACGCACAGCTGAAACGAGACGACGATGGATGCTCACTGCGGACGTCAAAATCGTCATCGGTGACATGAACGCACAGGTAGGAAAGGAGGAATGTATAGACCGGTCATCGGACCGGATAGTCTACACCGTGTCGAATGACACGGCCAATGATGCATAAACTTCGCAGCCTCCGCGGAATGGTAGTCGAAGCACTTTTTTCCCCGGAGATCACCTAACCAAAGAAACGGAAAACCAAATAGACCGTTCTAATCGACGGTAAACTATTCTCCGACATCACGAACTTCCGCACTTACCGCGGTGCGATATTGAATCGATCACTATCTCGTTGCGGTATGCCTGCAAAACTCTCGACGGTGTACAACACGCGTCCAAGTCGAACGCCGCGGCTAACATTGGCCGCTACAAGACAGATAGCCAAGAATACGCAGCAGCTGGAAGTGGCACTCCCAACGAAACAGTAGCTAGGCGCAGCGTCTCTTAAAGATGCTGGAGATATTTCGATCCGCCATTGGTAGCACCAAACCGCTGACATGACACGGTGCCCCCGGATCAGAGAGAAGCTGGTATGACGGCGAATGGAGCAGTTAGTAGAGAGAAGAATGCACCATGGGCGAGATTGTTGCAACACCACGAGGGCGAACGGGCACGATATAACGGGCGCGGAACCGACAAAATTCGATTTTCCGAAGAAAAATTGCCACGATCGAGACCGTGAAGAGACGGAGCAACTGTACCGCGCTAATAACACACAAAAGTACTATGAGAAGTTAAACCGTTCACGTGAGGGCCGCGCACCGGTATGTGTAAGGACATAAACGGGAACCTTCTTACGAACGAGCGTGATGATTCAAAGGTGGCGGCAGCACTACGAAGACCTGAATGGCGATGAGGCAGACGAAGATGGCGGTATGGTGATGGACCTGGGAGAACGCGCCGGATAATTTTACCGGCTCGGATCCCAGGAAATCAGAGGAGATTGCCGGCTGAAAACATCAAAGCCCCTGGAGTTGACCAACTACCAGGCGAGCATTAAAACACGGTGGGCACGACTCAGGTGCTGCACTGGGTAATTACCAAGGTTTGGGAGGATGAGTGCTGCCGCAGGAGTGGATGGAAGGCGTCGTGTGTCCCGTCTACAAAAAGGGCGATAAGCTGGATTGTAGCAACTACCGCGCAACATCCATTGCTGAACCATCTACAAGGTCTCTTCCAAATTTTATCGCCGACTAACACCAATTGCAAGAGAGTTCTGGGCGAGTACCGGCGCGATTTATGCGTGAACGCTCTACCACAGACCAGGTGTTCGCCATACGCCGGGGTATTGCAGAAATGCCGCGAATACAACGTGCCCACATCATCTTTATCGACCTCAAAACCGCATATGATACAATCGATCGGGACCAGCAATGGCAGCTAATGCACGAAAACGGATTTCCGGATAAACTGATACGTTTGATCAACGACGACGGGTGATGTGCGTAGTTCGAGTTTGAGGGGCATTCTCAAGTCCCTTCGAAACGCGCAGAGGTTTCAACAGGTGATGGTCTTTCGTGTCGCTATTCAACATCGCTTTGGAGGGTAATACGAAGGGCGAGTTGACACGAGTGTTACGATTTTAAATAAGTCCGTCCAGTTATTTGGTTTCGCCGATGACATAGATATTATAAAACGAAACTATGAGAAGATGGAGGAAACCTACATCAGACTGAAGATGGAAGCTAATCGGTTTGGACTAGTCATCAACACGTCGAAGACAAAGTACAATATGGAAGAGGCTCAAGAGAGGTCAATGTGAGCCACCCACTACGAGTTTCTATCGGCGGTGACGAAATCGATGGTGAAGAATTCGTTACTTGGGCTCAGTGGTTACCGCCGATAACGATACCAGCAGAAAAATTCGGAGACGCATAGTGGCTGGAAATCAGCGTCTGGACTCTGCAAGACGCTCCGATCGAATAGAGTTCGCCGCGTACCAAACTGACTATCTACAAAACGCTTATTAGACCGGTAGTTCTCTACGAGACCTGGACGATGCTCGTGGAGGACCAACGCGTACTGGGAGTTTTCGAAAGAAAGTGTTGCGTTCCATCTATGGTGGGGTGCAGATGGCGGACGGTACGTGGAAGAGGCAGATGAATCACAGTTGCATCAGCTGTTGGGAGAACCATCCATCGTTCACCGTGAAAATCGGAAGACTGCGGTGGGACGGGCACATAGCCAGAATGTCGGACAGAAATCTGAAAATGGTTATCGACAACGATCCGACGAGAGTACTACCTCGTCTTAGGCGGTTGAATATATTCCATTAAAAGAGCTTAAAATATTTTTCTGAGTTTTGTTATTTGCGTAATTTTTATCTGCCGTAATTTTGTGACGGTCTTTAATTTTAATTTTAATTACCTTCGGGTAATATGTTGTCCAATGTCAAAACATAACAATTAAAAATAAAACTTTCGTGCCAGAAATATACAATATTGGAATTTTGACAATCTTGCAGAAGTCCGCCACATTTTCGGTGGACAAAGGCCTTAATGTAAAAGACTTTTCGACATTATTATATTCAACTCTTACAGCTAGCATCTGCGATATATTACAAGACAAGAAAGACAACACCGTTACCAGGATTCCGCTCTCTTCGGCTCATTGTTTTATCCTACTGTTCATCACCTCTTTGCCCTGTCGTCTCGTAATCGACATCGTCTCATATTGGTTTGAAGACTGATGAGTGTCGCGTTGTCGCATCGCCACCGTGTATTGTCGGTAATGGATCGAAGTGCATTTCCTACCAGTTAAAAATATTATTCTGCGATCATAATACCACTGATGAGAGGTAGCAACTTCTTGTTGTATTCTTGCTCTGCAGACACCCACTTCCATTTATTAGGATTCATAAATTTGCTACTTTACTTCGTCCGCACACGTCGCGTTACCAAGAAGCGAGCTGGTTACATGGAGTTCTCGTACCAGCATCTCTCTAAAGGGTGGCTCCATTCAGATCTTAGATGATTTTATTAAATTTATTATTTTAATAATCAATCGGTCGTAAACGTGTTTTTGTCCAATAACTACGGCGTTGAGCCGATTGGGATCTCTGCCTTTGTTGGTAAACCCATGTTAAGAGAAAGACCGTGGAGCTTTAAATGTACCATTTGAAGGAGTATATGGATGTTTGCAATCGAGAAGAACTTGATGCAATTTGTGATCAAAAAGCAACGCCTTATTGTGGTCTTTAACTCAAAATTTGTTTGGGGTGACCTATTACCATTGTGATTTTTCGCATTTCCTCCTCGATGACATCACCACAGTGCAGCATCTCCTTACGCATTCCGTACAATCAGCATCACTCGCGCGCCCCCAGTCAATTCGATGCATCCATTTTTGGAATCCGTAATTACGTTACACGACAGCAGCGCGCGGCGTTTTGAAATTTTCCGTTCACTTTCCTCAGCGCGAATCGTGCACGTCAATTAATTCCATCTGTAGTGCAGCGGGAAAACTAAATTGTCAGGTTGCGTTTGGTGAGTGATCTTCTTGTGTCAACTCGGACGGCGCGCGGCGCAGAAATGTTCGTACGCTGATTACACCGCGAGGACGACGGTCGATGACGAAGACCGCGGCAATCCGTTGATGGAACCAGCCGAGGCATGTTCGTGTCTAATCCCGGTATGGTGCTGTCACTTGTGCGCCGACGAGTAAATAAATTATCCATTGAAATTATCGAATGGCTTTCATCGGAGACGCGTTGAAGCAAGGGCCATGGTACAATTCCACTGCCACTCGTCACGACTTCTATCATTTTCCATTTAGCTCCTTAGCGACCGTGATGAATGACTGGGGCTTGTTCCACGTGTACAAGTTTTTCCCCGCCATTGGAAACTGTAACATTGTCGAACATGTCAAACTGGTGTTGTGTAACATTGATGGCACGCATACAGCAAAGTTCATTGAATCTGCCGCATGGTTGCACCACGTCACGAAAGTGAAAGCCTTTTTCTCGATCATTAAATGACCATTTTCGGGTTGGTCGAGCGGTATTTCATCAGATTACGCGGGGCAATAAGTTGCGCGTAACACAAGTAAGGGTTGGGCGGCGATTGTCGCAGACTAATAACCCATTATCGGTTGATTCTTATCAAATACGAGGTCGGTTTTAGTGTCCGTGGCCATGGAATGGTCCCTGATGGGGATGGAATCCGCGTCTCTTAGTCAAGTGCATCATAAACCGTTTGATTTACGATCAGTCACCGAACCAGTTCCAGTCTGCGGAAAGTGTCGACGGCTATAAGTGGTTCAGATAAGTACGAACTGGAATTGCATGAGCGTCTGGTTTAGAGTCGGTGCGTTTGTACCTCACTGCGTACGGTACTGGTATTCGCTCATCGAAAGAAATGCAGCTTATTATTATTGGGCATAAATATATCGTTCGAATGGGGCTTGCTTTGGAGTAAATCAAGTGAATGAAATGAGTATTGGCCCAAGATCTATTTTTATTTTGCATTTTGAATTAAATCCGATTTTTGTACTTCAGACAGGATTAATTTTATTTCAATGGTCAAATTGTCTGAAACGCTTCAACTTTAATTCGTTATTCTGCTTTTATCAACTTTCCCAACAATGTGTTAACACTGGACACGTCTACCGTTAGTGTTGGCCTCTAAAACAAACATAATACGATCCATCTTAGGTTGTACAAAGCATAAAACAGATCAAGTGCACAAAAAATATTCCTAGTCATCCAAGAATCCGGAAGAGACAGCCAGCAGCAGGATAGGTGACATTAACCAGTGGAGCAACTTAACTGTGCTAATTAATTAAATTCTTTGAGAAGGTAATTCGTTCACGTAAAGGTCATGCCACAGCCTGACATGTGTAGGGACATAAATGAGACCCTTTTTACTAACGATCGTGAGGTTATCCAGAGGTGGTGGCAGCACTACGAAAAGCAGCCGGATGATGGCGGTGACATCGATGGCATTATGATGACGAGCCTAGACGTATATCAAGGAAATCCATGATAATTTTGATTTGATTGAACTTATGCTGTGCACACATTTTATTCTATGCCTATCACAAAGGACATTACCATATTTAAAACTGTAAAACTTGAACTTTGGTCGATCGGGTAGATCTTAAGACCTTACTAAATTTAATTAATACAATTTGTTCCAAATTTGAGTGAAGCGAGATGAGCGTGCGACCGATTAATATGAATGAATTTTTCTCTGGAGGATATAAACAACCGGCATTTGGCACCAATACATTACCAGTTTTCAACTTTCATGTCTAGTTGATGAATGGAGCAAACTCATTGCTGATAATAGAAATTGCTATGCCAATAGAAGAAACGTTGACATGTTACTTTAATATTTAATTTACTGAGTTTGTGGTTAAAGCTGTTATATTTAGTGAACAGCAATCATCAAAGGAAGAGCATACAAATGTATATCAGTAGAGCTGTACCTGTGTTTAAGTGTAATTATTCATTATTTTTATCTTTTAATTTGGCGAATGTCTTAGACTGCCAAGAATAGGCACTTTCCCCTATCTGAATTTCAATTTCGATACTAAATCAAGGTATGTCGACAAAATTATAAATCATTCGAATTTAAGATAAATAAACGTCATTAGAAAAGGCTCACTGAATTTTCATGTGCATTGAAGTTGCTCCGACACACATTTTTCAATATTCATAGAGAGATACTACAGCAGAAAACAATTGCTGCGATCAATGCGATTTGTCTACTCTTTATTATTTTCGTTCGTGCACGAAAAATAATTGATTTTTAAACACAGTTTAAGTTTGAAATAATCTGAGCGGCTTGGTAGATCATATGGCTACTGCTTCTGCCTCTATAAGCAGGAGGTCTGGGTTCAATCCAGGTCCGTTCCATTCTCCACTTTGTATCTTCTTATATTCTACATGTTCTAATTCACTAGAACGAAATGGACTTCCATAGCGTTTTCATTACTATTCTAAACCTTCAACTTGGTATTCTAACAGTAATCTGCTAGAATTGGAAATGAACTATAGAGCTCGTTTCATACATCCAATTAGAAATTCCATCAGTTGCCTTCTCCCTATCTATCCATTGGCAGCTCGTTAACCAAGATGGACCTCTGCCTCTCAGACCTAACCAAAAATTCCAACAAATTCGCATGAACTCGTGGCAAGTGCAGAGGTATATTCGGCTTATGATGGGCGAGTGATTGCATCATCATTTCCTCCCCTTCCCTACATTGACTTGCATTCTGACGTGGAAGGCGCCAGTATGATCTAACAAATAGATCACCAGTACTTGTACAATGGATCCAAATAATTGTGTGAAAGTTCTAAATTGACCCGCTCTTTAAGGTAGAAGATGAATTATTCAACTTCTAACAGTTCTAATGTGCATATTGCCATTATAACAGAAACTTATTTAAGCCCGACTCTCCATTAAAAAGAAAATTATTTCATCTACAGAAATGATCGTCTTGACGGCGCCTGTGGTGATCGCCATTGTCATTAATAGACGTATCAAACATAAATTATTTCTTCGTTTGAAACCAAAGTTTTGAAACCTTGGGATTTCTGTTGAAACAAATTTTGGTCAATTTTCCTATTGCAGCCTATTTGCCTTTTCAATGCAATGGGCACAAAAGAATTTGTTGAGCTGATCTTCAAATTCTGACTCAACAAATCAAATTCTTCCTAATTGGTGACTTCAATGACACCCGTTCATGGAATAATGCTCAAAGCAATTCCAACGGCAACATTTTATTTGAAATTGTTCTGGGATATTAATACTATCAATATCCAATGGCCACATGTTTTCATCCACTCGAAATCCTTCGTCAATTGATTTGATTTTAAGGATTCAAGTCAGCTGTGTGCTTGTATATCACTGACTTTGACTCTAATCACCTTCCTGTGACATTTGAAATTTCACAAGAAGCCATTTATAATCCAATCAGCTCTACTTTCAATTATCTAGAACTGATTGAGTTTATAAAACGTATATATCGATAGGAGCTTTGATGTTGATATTCTCTCGATACCAAAGTGATATTGATAATGCTCTCGTATCTTTGACAAATTTAATTGTCGAAGCCAGAGCATTACAATTCCCTGAATGTGAAATTAAATTCAATTCCATTATTATTGACGACGATCTTCAGCTACTGATCCGTCAAAATGTAGAAGAAGGCAATACAAAGAACTCGATCCCGCGTTGAAAGTTATTGCGAGATTTGCAAATAAATTAAAAACGTTTCGCTATTCTGAAATACCAACTTTGAGAATAATGTCTCGAAGTTGGATCCCAGTTCGAAACCCTTTTGAAATTAACAAATTCTTAAAAAACCTCAAAAGCCAATTCAGCACTTAAATGGGAAATAAATTTTATTAAAAAATGGCGAAAAGGCTCAAAAACTTGCTCAGCAGTTCAGTGCCATATTTAGTCTAGGTCTCACTAGTCAATTGAGATCAGGTTACGGAGCTTAAGACACTTCAATCAAGTGAATGTTTTGACTTCGTTGGAACTATTTGATGAATGAGATCTATTAGAAAATTTAAAAATATTAAGCGTGATGATGGTATTTTCTACAACTTTCAAAAACTTCCTGAGCTCTTTATCCTTTTTGGTTAATTTATTTAACAAATGTTTTCATAACTCTTCCCAGATAAATGGAAAACGCCAAGTTGTTCCAATTTGACCGGACAAAAGTCAGCTGGGCTTCTAGTTATCGCCCAATCAGTTTGCTTTCTTCAATAAGCAAACTGCTTGAAAAATATTTTAAATAGGATGGTTCATATGGCAGCAATTCTATTTTGCTTGTTGCATATTTGTTTTCGCCATGGCATTCAACACTCATCAGTTATTAAGAGTTACGACAATTCACTCAACAAATCGAAGGATATTCGACTGAGTTGCTCTTCTTGATAAGCATTTGACAGTGTTTAGCATGAGTTTGATTTAAAATGATGAATTTTAATTTTCCTCTGTACATCATTAAAAATTATTTATCAGATCGCTTCCGCAGGTAAACTATCAGAATTCTAAATCTGATAGATTACCTGTAAGGCTGATGTCCCAAAGCAGCATTATGGGCCATTTGTATAACATTTTTACTTCGACTTACTGATTTACCACCAGGGTGTCAAAATCTTTGTTTGCAGATGACACAGGTCTCTCCATAGGAGCGTAGCCTTCGTGTCATTGTAGTAGATTGCCAAAAAGTTTGATATTTTCTCCACTTACTTAAAAAATGGAAGAATTTCCCGAATGCTTCCAAAACTCAGCTTATAATTTTCCCACATAACGAGAGCTTCTTATTTGAAACCTTCTAGCAGACATATTGTCACTATGAATGGGTTCAATTAATTGGTCTAGCGAAGCTAAATATTTAGGACTTCTTAGATCAAAATTAACTTTTAAAAATCACATTGAAGGCCTTCAAGCCAAATGTAACAAATATATTAAGTGTCTATATCCACTTATAAAGAAAATCAAAACTTTTCTTAGAACAAACTTTGATTTACAAACAAATTTAGACCACCATGTTGTATGCTGACCAATATGGACATTAGTTGCTACAATACCAGAAGAAAGGCACTTCAGAGAGATTCAAAATAAAATTTGAAAATGGTTCTGAAGTTGCCTCCGTGGTATACCAATGAACTTCATAGAATTTCTAATATTGAGACATTGCAACAAATATCCAACAAATAATTTCAATTTTGAAATCTTGCAATCTTCTATTGCAACGATTAGCCCTTGTACCCTTAGTATAAATTAGGTTAAGTTTAGTTTAGTAGAAAACATTGTGAATTACATGGTTCAGAATTCAACCAGAGGAAATATTCTAACTCCAGAGCAATTGAAATGTATTAATAATAACTAAAATGTAACATGCAAATAAGGATGATAGCTATTGAAAACACGGAACACCTAGTCTAAGAGATGAATGCATGTATTAGATAATTAGCAAATAAAATTAGTAAAAAAAAAAACGTGGCAAGCCTACTATTGAGTTCCATTACCGGCAACAGCCAGCACTGTGGACAGAATTTGTGGAGTCATTCGTCGATGGTTTTGTTGCTGTTCTTCAAGCGTTGGCGAAGATTGAATTTGAGTAGGACGGCGGCCAACGCAAAGAGGTGCTTCTCCCAGCGGTCTAGTCCAAGTTTCCAGTGTTTTCGCCGGCGATTGGGACTGTGAGATAGTAACGACTGGTGACGTAATTTCACTGAGTGTACGATTCCCTTTGTTTCTTGCTACGATGAGAGTTGTTTCGGATGCTCGAGCCTGGCATCCAGGTGAGCGGTATTTGTTCCTGCTGAGCTGCGATTTCTCCGGCTGTCACTTTGATCTCTGTGCGATTTTTCCTGTGTGGTAGTTTGCTGTTTCAGTTGTTCGATGATGTTGGACATTATTTTTATCTTCTCGTCCTTCCGCTTGCTTTCTTTGTGGAGCTTGGAAATTTCGTTGTCTTTCGATTTCATCGCATCTTCCAGTTGTTCCGGCCTTTTCATGAATTCGTTTTGTCGAGACACAGCCTGAGCATAGTTACTCTCTGCTTGTAAATACACACGCTTCCACAGTTTTGACAGAAAGATGCCTCGCCACATTCCTCTTCGCCGTGAGGTTCACCAGATCAATTGTGGCAACGTTGTGGTCCAAGTTATCAAGCGCGAGTGTGACCATAGATGAAGCAGTTATAGCACAGCATCGGGTTCGAGAAGTATGGTTTCGTGGCAATATGTAGTAGGCGACTTTAAAATCTGATACGTGGTCTGCAGAAGGTGAGGATTAGCGCCGCGTATTCATTCTCTAGGCCACCTGTTCTTGGTAATACATTGCACTCGAGTTACACCATCTATGGTCATCTCTGCCAAAATATATTTTGCCTCCATTCTCAACAGCTCGTAACAAGAGATGACACATCTGCTGGTATTCAAACTTGGATGGGGAGTAACTACAACATTCTAGCTTGGTCGATGAGTTTTCTCAACAGTAGCCTGTTTACTGACAGGGTCTCAATTCTCAAAATATATTTTGTTCCTTGAGCTCCAGATTTTTCCACGATTTACGGGTTCGTCGGGAGTTGGGCACCTATATTTTCCGGTTAGTTGGAGGAATGTCAATTCACCGAATTTATTAGTAGGATCCATGAACATCGGTAATCTACGCCCTATAGACCCTTCTGGATCACCGCTACTAGTGGCTGCCATTTTCCGGGCAATGTGACCCACGCGACCACAATTGTGACAAACTTCTCACTGTTCGGGCAGCCAGATGAACGATGAAAGGATCTTCCACATCTCCAACAATCTATTCCCTTTTGATTACGCAGCACTACTTGATTATAACCACTGCTACCTCTTTTGTTACCTTGGTTGATTCGACCTCACCAATCCGTTTGTTGTTGGAATTGTAATTCGATGAAATTAGTTGAAACTGCTGCTACGTTTGCAGATTCTCTAGGGTTCTTTGAAATCCTCTTCATTTTCCTTTCTACTTCGCGTCCATGCCAGATCGATAAGATTTTCATTGTTCCTTGCTACAATTCCTGTGGCCGAACCCGAGCTCTGGCACACTAGCTCCATTGGTTATTACACGAACTACGCCTCCATCTCTTCATCATATTATAGTTGCAGTTTAGCGGCGACTGCGACTCGAGAACGAGATCTCAATACTGCTTTTCGATAGTCGATTGGCTCCATCGAAGTGTCCATTCCTTGCCGATAGTTCGAACGAGCCAGACGTGTGTGCTGTGTCTCATCGCGGATTGTTCGGTAGTGTGTGCTATGTGTGGTGCGTCCTACCTACGCATCCAGGCGATCACTGTCGGCGAGGAAGTAGCTGGCCTGGCGACGCCAGTGAAGCAGTATAATGTTACTGCTGCTACCTACAGCAGCAGCCGAGATAAGGGCAAAGATTGTTGTATTGTTCTCCACAGAGTGGGTCTGATTAGAATAGTTTAAGTTGTTTTATTCAAAGTTTTTTTCCTAATTAGTTAATGTTGTTAGTCACTTAATTAGCAGAATGTTAGTCGCTAGACACATCCGCCACAACCACTCGCCATGGCTGCTATTTCAGCTGCCGTTCGAGTAAGTGATTACTACGATTCCATTGCCATTGATAAATTGGCTCCGACGTAGCTGATATGGATGATTCTTCGGAGGTACGTGCCCGAAGGAAGCAAAACTGCTAAAATCTGAAGGTAATGGGGATTATTTGAAATCCCGAACTCTGTCTTCACTGCTCCTAATCTAGTTAGCAAGACTTTCCCTGCATTGCAAAACCGATGTTTCCAAGAAACATCCGGTTAGGAGAAACAATGAAAGAAAAAATGCTATTCGCATTATCGTCGTCCAGAATGCTTGCCATTGCACATCCGTCAGTGTTGACTATATTCGAAAGACTGCCTCGAGTTTTCTTGCGCAAGACCCTTGCTTTTTCTATGCGTGTACGCATGCGTAAGAGAAAGTCTTCATGTTCTCCAAAATATCTTATCGACTCAGGAGAGTCTCTGGAATGCGTTACATTGTGTTACCATATAGGCTAACATTTCAAAAGGTGTTGCTACAATATTCACCTCTTCTCCACAAGAAGTAGTATAGGGAAAGATACAAAATAGGAGACGGAAACAGGATTGGATTGAACCCACGACCTTCTGCGTATGGAGCAAAAGCGCTAGCCATATGATCAGCCGTTGTCGTCTGGTGGAGCAAGCCATTTGGCCGAAAAAGATGTCCGTCCGAATAGCTCACCCTACGGCCTATTCCTTCGGTGACATATTCGTCCAAATGGCAGTACATTTGGCAGAAGTACATTTTCGGCTGATTGTTCATTATGGCTACATGACTTCATGGATGTTAGATGTCTCGACTCTGATTAATATCGTGACATGACTCTCCGGCGACATGTACCCTAGCGTATCTGTGCCATCCGTGAAACTGGAATCATAAGCCAGAGTGACTTTCTCAACATACCGAATGGCTGTCTGTTCGACATTACTGTAATCTGTAATTAGAAATCCACTTCTTCGGTCTTCCTTCAATATTCTGTATCTAAATATTATAACTAGTTCAGTATCACATCCAGAGGGCAGCAGGGACTATGTCCAAGGGCTTGACGATCCTCCCCAGCCATCTGCGAGTTGTGGCGCCTGCCTAGGATGTGGTGCGTTTGACAGTGGGCCCCTGTTAAACCCTAGTAAAAAAGCTGCATGAATCCGCAAGTAGGTTCCACAAAGCGACCGTGGGCTGCGCTAAAGCGCACAACCCAAGTCCTGGTGTTAGGTGGGACGCTAAACAGCCCTGACACGACGGGCCCTCCGACGAGACAGGAGGTTTTGCAGCCCAATAAGCCGCCTTTAAAACAACCATTACGAACAACATAGAAGATAATACGACTCGATACAATCGCACGACCCTGGCGACGAACAAAGGATCCGATTGAAGCTTGAACATGGAACTGCAAGTCGCCTGAGCTGCGGGTTGCGACAGGATAATCTACGATGAATTACATCCCACCAACTTCGATATCGTAGCGCTGCAGGAAATCTGCTGGACAGGACAGAAAGTGTGGAAAGCGGGCAGTCGAGCGGCTACCTTCTCAAAGCGGGCACCATCAACGAGCTGGGAACCGGCTTATAGTGCTGGGAAAAGATGGCCAACGCGTGATTGGGTGCGCAATCAGCAAGGATTGCAAGCTGAGGATAAAAGGCCGTTTCTTCAACTATAGCATCATCAACGTCACTGCCCACACGAAGGGAGATCCGACGACGAGAAAGAAGCGTTCTATGCGCAGCTGGAGCAGAATACGATGGATGCCCACTGCGGGACGTCAAAATCGTCATCGGTGACATGAACGCTCAGGTAGGAAGGGAGGAAATGTAAAGACCGGTCATCGGAGTCTGTATACCGCATCGAACGACAACGGCCAACGATGGCATAAACTTTGCAGCCTCCCGCGGAATGGTAGCCGAAGCACCTTTCTTCCCCGTAGAATATCCACAAGGCCACATGGAAATCACCAATCAAGTAACGGAAAAACCGACGACCACGTTCTACAATCGACGGTAAATTCTTCTCCGACATCACGAACGTAGCGCACTTACCGCAGATGCGAATGAATCCGACCACTACCTCGTCGCAGTATGTCTGCGCTCAAAACCTCGACGGTGATCAACACTGCGTGGAGATCCGCCGCGGCTTAATATTGGGCGGCTAAGACGGTAGACTAGCCAAGACTACGCGCAGCGCTGAATGGCACTCCCAACGGAAGAGCAGCTAGGCGCAGCATCTCTGTGAAGATGGCTGGAGAGTATTCGATCCGCCATTGGTAACCCAACCGCTGCACTAGGCACGGTGCCCGGATCAGAGAAACGACTGGTATACGGCGAATGTGAGCAGGTTGAGGAAGAAAGATGGCGAGTTGCTGCAGGGCGAACGAGGCAGCTACAAAGCAGGCGCGGAACAGACAAAACTCGATTTTCCGGAGGAAAAGCGCCAGCAGGAAGATCGAGACCGTGAAGAGACGGAGCAACTGTACCGCGCTAATAACCACGAAAGTTCTATGAGAAGTTGAACCGTTCACGTAAGGGCCACGTGCCACAGCCTGATATGTGAGGACAAACGGGAACCTTCTACAGGAACGAGGTCGTGAGGTGATCCAAAGGTGGCGGCAGCACTACGAAGAACACCTGAATGGCGATAGGCAGAACAGAGTGGCGGTATGGTAATGAACCTAGGAGACGCGCGCAGGACATGCGACTTTGCGGCTCCGAATCTCCAGGAAATCCAGGAGGAGATCGGCCGGCTAAAAAACAACAAGCCCCTGGAGCTGACAACCACCAGGAGAGCTGTTTAAACACGGTGGTGAACACTGGCAAAGCGCTGCACTGGGTGATTCAAGTTTGGGAGGATGAGGTTCTGCCGCAGGAGTGGATGGAAGGTGTCGTGTCCCATCTACAAAAAGGGCGATAAGCTGGATTGTAGCAACTACCGCGCAATCACATTGCTGAACGCCGTCTACAAGGTACTCTTCAAATTTTATGCCGTCGACTAACACCAATACAAGATAGTTCGTGGGGCAGTACCAGGCGGATTTTATGGGGAACGCTCTACCACAGACCAGGTGTTCGCCATACGTCAGGTATTACTGAAAATGCCGCGAATACAACGTCCCACATCATCTATTATCGACTTCAAAGCCGCATATGATACAACGATCGGGACCAGCTATGGCAGCTAATGCACGAAAACGGATTTCCGGATAAACTGATACGTTTGATCAACGACGACGGGTGATGTGCGTAGTTCGAGTTGAGGCATTCTCAGTCCCTTCGAAACGCGCAGAGCGTTCACAAGGTGATGGTCTTTCGTGTCTGCTTCAACATCGCTTTGAGGGGTAATACGAAAGGGCAGGATTACACGAGTGGAATGATTTTCACAAGTCCGTCCAGTTATTTGGTTTCGCTGACGACATTGATATCATGGCACGTAACTTTGAGAAGATGGAGGAAGCCTACATCAGACTGAAGAAAGCTAAACGGATTGACTAGTCATCAACACGTCGAAGACAAGTACATGATAGGAAGAGGCTCAAGAGAGGAGTCAGCCACCCACCACGAGTTTCATCGGTGGTGCCGAAATCGAGGTGGTGAAGAATTCGTGTAGTTGGGCTCAGCGGCGACCACCGATAACGATACCAGCAGAGAAATTCGAGACGCATAGTGGCTGGAAATCGTACGTACTGACTCCACAAGACGCTCCGATCGAATGAGTTCGCCGCCGTACCAAACTGACTATCTACAAAACGCTACATAAGACCGGTAGTTCTCTACGGACACGAGACCTGGACGATGCTCGGGAGGACCAACGCGCACTTGGAGTTTTCGAGAAGAAGTGTTGCGTACCATCTATGGTGGGGTGCAGATGGCGACGGTACGTGGAGGCGGAATGAACCACATTGCATCAGCTGTTGGGAGAACCATCCATCGTTCACACCGCGAAAATCGGAAGACTGCGGTGGGCGGCACGTAGCCAGAATGTCGGACATAATCCGGTGAAAATGGTTCTCGACAACGATGCGACGGGAACAGAAGGCGAGGTGCACAGCGGCAGGTGGATCGATCAGTGGAGGACGACTGCGGACCCTCCGTGACTGCGTGGTTGGCGAAGGCGGCCTTGAACCGAGCTGAATGGAGAAGTCTTATGTACCGGGCCACTCCGGCCTTAGTCTGATGATAAATAAATAAGTATCACATCCATGCATTTTGGATTTCGACAAAAGCGAGTAAATATTTCTCACTCATTTATGTAGCACTTATCTTTAACCGATTTGCTCTTATGGAAGGAGGGGATAACTTATGGACCCCCATTCCATCCTAGTGGAGCTGACTAATTTATTTATTTTTTTATTTCAATAAAACGAATGATGGAGAAAAGGGATTTGCGTGTGAAATAAGTATGCTAAATACTAGATATTAACTTAAAGTTCACTGGTTGGGTTTATTCAATATTTACAGGAGTTCACTGGGTTATAAAGGAATGTACAAAAAATTCATCTGACTTCAAAGGTTGTTGCGATTTCCAGTCGGTCGGTGGATGTTCGGACTATTGGCTTCGACCGGTCCACTTCCTCACCGATGGCTATGTCGACGATTGTCGGGTCCAGGATGCAACGTCCAAGGTTGAAGGACGTACAGTTCTCTTCCTCTTGTAGCGGATGGGGATTTCACTGTCACTCACGGTCCCACAGATCACAGGCCGTTAGATCACCCTCGACAATTCCGATGATGGGTGGTAAAATCAATTTTCTTCCGAGACACTATTCTGCCGGTTACCAGTGTCACTCATGAAACAGCTAGGAATTTTGTTCCTAAGGTTTCAGAAAAAAAGAGAGAGAGCAACGAAGGTTTAAACTGTCGGAACTTTGTTACCAAAAAGAGCCCTTGGCCTTGGCCTCATCCTGCTTAGGGTTTATGGTCTTCGACGGATACAGCAAAATCCAAGTATAGGAGAACATTTCCGGGATGGTTTGTCTGTACACAGTTGAGCTACGCGCCATGATGATTTTGTACATATAGGATGAGATACACTTTTGACAGATGATACCAAGGAGATAAATGTGGTGAAATGGGTTTTAAATTCAATTTTCTTTTCTTTTTTCAATCTTTTATTTTCTTATTATTTACATTAAATTTTAGGGTAAATGTACACAGTACGGACAAAACCTGTAAATTTCGTTCAAGTAGATGTAAAAATCTGCTCCGAGTTAAACAACAGAAAGTTATAGGTTGTTTTAAATTTACATGCTGGAATTTTACAGTTCTTATTTTTATTTGAAAACAAAAAAGGAGCAGAGCATGAGGAATCCGAACATTGGTCTGGTAAGGGAGAACCGAACTTATCGTCTCGGTATTTCCGCTTCTTGATATCCAGTTGATCAAGGTGTAACAGGTTAAACGTTGTCATGATTCGATAATTCTTCATTAGGCTAAGCGATAGCTTAAATTTACATGACACGGAATCTCCATCAAGACGGAATTATTTGAGACTCAGTATGCTGAATGCATCACAGATTTCTCGCTGGAAAAAGCAAAAAAACATAGAGTTGCAGCGATGAAATGCAACGTCATAAAGGCTGCTTTATTTTCATAGCGAAGATATACCGTTTAGGTTGATTCTTATACTTAAATAGGTGCCAGCTGCGGTTTGATGAAATGCAGTGAGTTCATTATGATTTGTTTTAACAGCCACGTGCCTCGCTCAAGGTTTCCGGTAGAGTCATGTAAATTAAGATATATTCAATTGAAATTAATGGTTTTATTTACATCACAGAAATTTAAAATTATGATCTGGTACATTCTGTTTCCGAATTTTATATATCAATTATGAATTCGTCGTGGCTAATTTTCATAATATTTTACTGTGTACTTATTTACAAAGGAAAAAGGAAACTAAACGATAATAAAAGAAGCAAATTTAGGGATTGTAACCTATTGGCAAGGTAACAAATTTGATAAGCTTCTTCGAATTAAAGTTCTCAGTTAATAATCATCCGTCTTTTTTCGTTTACCGCTTCTATCAGCAATGTGTACTCAACATTTATCAACATTACGTTTATTACTGATTTATGGTATAAGTATACGTTCATTACAATATTGTTAACGAACTTTGTTAATAAACAGAACTGAATAAAGTTTAAGTTCGTTAATCATAATGTTTCGTTATTTTTTTTTATAAAATGTGGAACATAATATCTACATTAATTGCAACAATGTGATCTATTTTACCGAACCTCGGTAATCTGTTAATGTATTATTACAGGACTACCACCTGCAGCGCACCATTAATGGTTTCCAACAGCACTACTGGCCTCTATTTTACTGCACCGAAAGACATGTAGTCGTTCTCAATGAACCGCTCACAACATAAAATTAAATATAATAAACCACTGATCTGGAAAGGAGCTTATTCCGAGGCACCTATGTCTTCTTTGCTACTCGAGCCCCTATTAGCTGATTGAGTTTATGATAAGGCGTTCGACTATGCTCCATCGGGCCGTGCTTCAGCTGACTGAATGCATTCATGACAATTTCCTTCCAGCCTGGATAGTTTCTCTTGTATGTATTTAAACTCAATAACGGTAGAACGCAGTTTTCTCCCATGAAGCAATGATTCACGCAACGACGGCGACCGCAATCTGGCGATTTCCTCGCGATCCCCAGCACTTAAACGTGGCCAGTTTGTAGCGTGATGTGACTCTGAATAAAACAAATTAAAAATCATTTAAATCTGGTACAGCACTGCGGCTCCGGCAGGGTCGTCCAGAAGCGCTCAATACCATTAATAAATTCAACACCGCCAGAGTTGCCACCAGTCGACGAGCTTGACGTCTGGCAACCCAGAATAAAGCCTTTGCATGCGCGCTCAATTTGTTCGTCGCAGGAACGAAGAGGTCCGGAAAACTTCCCCTGGGACAGGGGAGTTCTCGACTAAAGTCATTCACAGTTCATTAGAGACCAAAACACCTTTTTCTCCGTCGTTTGCTTTCCATCGTTTTATTTTTCTATTTTGCAAATCATTATTTATCATATGGTTGCACGAGTGGACCAAATATTAACTCTTTGGTGTCCCTGTGACCCGCGAAATGAGGCATTCTGAAACGCTGTTAGACGCGAACGATTAGGAGACTCCCGAGCGGAGCATGAGATCCAGCTCATCTCGCGAGCGCTCACAGTTGAAAGAATTAGTATTCTGTCGTTAATTATTTTTATCGTATTCATTTATCTACGCTCGTTGAAGCATGTTTCCTGGGTGCGACATGTTAACCCAGGCTGGCCATAGATTAAGCTGGGACTGTTTTTTTTCGCATCTGTTCAATGCGGAATTCGCTGATTTGTTAGCGTTACAGCAAATGTATTTTATGTTGAAAGGAAACTTTACCAGATATTTTGCAATGGTTTAATAAGTTTAATACTAAACCTTCAAACTAAAACATTCAAATATTTCAGATTGTACGTTTTTGATTAGAAGCAGGTTAGAATGATCTTAATCCGTTCTGATATGTTGTGGCTTTGTTGTGGCTTGATGGTTAAATTTCGCTACAAATGTAATTCATAGCACATTGTGAACTGTTTATCCCACACCACACCTTTATAAGTGATCAAAGTACCTAGTTCATATTTTCGTGATAACTTCTTATTTGATAAAGTCAGCACATGCGTTTTTCGATTGGAACTACACGGTGACGATCTAATTTAAATCAAAAGTCTACTTCCCATTCCAAAAGTGAAAAACCACTCGGTATATAACAATAACTTGACTTTGTTTCATTTATTTTCAACAAACTTAAACATTAATTTCATCTAACGCATCGAGCTCGCAGCTACACCCGAAAGTCAACACACTGTTCAGTCCGCATGTCGCGTCCTCGATAAGGGAATATCGTCATGAAACCAGACTTGCGCAGACGCCTATTCACAGTCAGGCTAGGTTTGAAAACCCACAAAAAGCTGTCCCGTCGTGCAATGATTCGCGATCAACGCATGTGGAACGAAAGAGTGTTTAATTACGTGCTGCCGTTCCACCACTCGGCTTCCACGAATTGATCCTCCTCACGCGGAATTGGACCTGGACACGCACGCGCCATACTTTAGTGGCCGATGGCGGCCCACTATTGCCATTATTATACAACAAAGTTCCACATAAAGGATATGTTAAACAACCTTGCATAATGAGACAGCAAGTCATCGACGTTTGACAATCTCGTAAAATTGTCATTGTTACTGGTTACCAAAATAAGTAAAATATTGACGAAATAAAGAACTAGGGAAAGTGCATTGCCGTTTGGCCAACAGTACCTAATTTGGCCACCTGAAAACATATGGTTTTCAAAAAAATCTATCAGTTCAAAGCAGCGTTGAAGCGTGAGGGATATACAAAGATTAAAAAGGTTGAGAATAGAGCAAACATTTGTCGAGTGTTCACAACAGCATAACTTTGCAGTGAATAGTCCGATTTTGATCAACGACCATCGGAGCGATGGAAATCTTCTAGTATATCTGGTTCGCTATAACCTCTTCGATAAGTTGGCCTTGCAGTTATGTTCGGGTTTCCGAAGGGTATGTTAAAAATTACCATTTTTACCGCTGCTGAACTTGTCATTTATATGACGTTTACTGATACATCATGTTTTAGCAATACGTAACTTCCG